>NC_092232.1:57618429-57635841 GCF_036320965.1 Panulirus ornatus
TCCTGCTCTCCCACCATGACGTCACACTCAGGTCACCACAACAGCCAGGACGCTGACATGAGACCACTGGTCAGGCAGGCCTCAGGGAGTGAAGCTCTGGGGTGTAAGGGTGTCAGGGAGTGAACATCTGGGGAGTACGTGTGTCAGAGAGTGAAGCTCTGGGGTGTAAGTGCGTCAGTGAGTGAACATCTGGGAAGTACGTGTGTCAGGGAGTGAAGCTCTGGGGAGTAGGTGTGGCCAGAAGTAAACCTCTGACGTGTCAAGGAGTGAACATAGTCAAGGGGTTGACATAACAGTGTGTGTCAGTCTTGTGTCAGGCTGAGGAACGTTTAGTGTCAGGGAGAGATATGCTCTAGTGTATCATCTAGGAAGCCACGGTTGTGTGTCAGGGAGTGAGCTGCTGTAGTGTTCCAGGGAGGGAGCCTCTGTAGAGAGTCAGGGAGTAAACCACCGAGGTGTGGCAGTGAGCGAGCCATAGTGTGTATCAGGGAGGTAGGCCCCGTAGTAATTCGCTCTAGTGTATCAGGCAGTGGTTCCCTCTACTGTGTCGGTCAGTGAACCACAGTGGTTTTTCCGGGTTCTTTTGGAGTTAAAGCGTTAGGATTAACGGAATGCATGTACAGTGCCGTTGTATATAGGCAAGGGAGAAAAAACTGAGTGTTCGAATTACAGCGGTACACGTGTGTTGAGTGTACCTGGTAAGTTGTATAGGAGACTGATCAAGAGGGTGAAGGATGTACAGAGCATCAGATTGGGTAGGAACAATGTGCTTGCAGGAGTGGCAGAGGATGTGTGGCTCAGGTGCTTGCTTTAAAGAATATGTGTGACAAATACTTAAAGAAACAGAAGGATACGTATGTGGCATTTGTGGATCTGGAATAATCTTATGATAGAATTACGGATATATGATATGGAAGGAAGGTCACTAGAAACAGTGAGAAAGTCTTATCGAGAGTGTAAGTCGTGTGTGCGAATAGGTAGTGAGGAGAGTGACTAGTTCCACGAGAAGATGGGACTGCGCCAGGGGTGTGTGACGTCACCATGACTATTTACTTTGTTTATGTAGTAGGTAGTGAAGGAGGTACATGCAAGGGTTAAGCAGTCTACAGGGGGTGAGGGGGGGCTATGAACTGGGTCAGTTGTTGTTTGCTGATGGCACAGCACTGGTGGCAGATTCGAGTAAAAAACTGCAGAGGTTGGCGTCAGAATTTGGGAGATTATGTGAAAGGAGTAAGTTAAGCGTAGATGTTACTAGGAGCAAGGTAATTAGGTAATTAGGTTTAGCAATGCAGAGGTACAGGTTAGTTAGAAGTGAGATTGAGCTAAGAAAAGGTTCTGGGAGGATTGAGAACTGCGTGAAAATAAATTCGTCATTTGGAAGGGTGAAAATAAGTGTGTTTGATGGTGTGTGGATTCGAGGCATGGGTATGTGCAGGACAGGGTGGATGTGTTGGGAACAAAATGTATGAGGACAATAGGTGTTGTGAGGAGGGTTGATCGAGCAAGTAACAACAGCATAAGAGAGACGTATGGTAAATAGAGGAGTATGGTTGAGAGAGTTGAAAAGGGCATGCTGAAATGATTTGGACATATGGGGAGAATGAGTGAGGAAAGGTTGACAGCTAGGATATTATGTGTTAGAAATCGAGGAGACAAGGAGAAGGGGGGTGGGGATGAAGTGCATCTCCCTCCGTGTAACTAAACAGAGTCCGATTCCCTCGCTGTCTCAGACGATATTCCATTATTCTTCTTGTCCACTTCCTCATTGTCTATGAATGGAGTCCAAATCCCTACTTGTCTCCGAAAACCATCCTTTATCCTCCATGTCTCTGAATAGAATGCATTTACCTTCGTCTCTCTGAACAGAGTCCATTTTCGTTCTTGTCTCTAAAAACAACCCTTTATCATCTTTGTCACCAAGACTCTAATCAGAATCAAAATCCTTCCTTCTCTGTTGACTTTCAACGGAGCCATTTCACCCCTTTCTGAACAAGAGTTTATGTCTGTCCTTGTGGAGGAACATATCTCACTTACCTTCTTATATATGAACAGCCAATTCCAACCCCCCACCTTTCTTTTTCCTGTGGAGTGTCCATTTACTTCCTTTATTCTGAAGTGTTCATTTTCTTCCTTGATTCTTAAGTGTTCATTTAGTTTCGTATCTACGAACTGACTTCTTTCCTTTTAAGGCCAGACCACCAAGCTTGAACCTTGGGTCTGTGTAGTCTGTGTATCTATGGAACTCCTTTCCCTCCTTGTCTCTGAAAACATTTCATTATCCTCCTTGTCTCTAAATAGACAATATTTTTCCTCTACGTCTCTGAACAATTTTCCTCCTCCTCTCTCAAGGTAAGTCCTTTCCTCTTCTTGTATTTCAACAGTTTATTCCCATCTTTGTTTCCTGGGAGTTCATCTCTGTCATTGTTTATGAGAAAGTCTTTTATATTCTACTATATAAGAATAGAGTATATTTTCATTCATTTGCCTGAGCGGAGCCCATTTGCCTCCTTGATACTGGGCAGATTGTATTTAGGTTATTTTCTGTGAACAGCGTCCAATTTCCTCCCTGTACCTGAAGATCCTCCATGATTCACTTTGTCGCTACAGTACATTTCCCTCCGTGTCTCTGACCAGAATCACTAGCCATCCTTCTTTCTGAACACACTCCATTTTCTTCCTCTTCTCTAAAAAATATCCATGATCCTCCTTTTCTATGAATAGAGATCATTTCCCTCTATGTCTCTGAGAAGAGTCTGATCAGATTATGTTTCCCAATTATCTTGAAAAATTAGGCCATTTTCCTCCTTGTCTCACAAGAGAGTGCATCTGATTTCTTGTCTATGAAGAGAATCTATTTCATTTCTTGTTTCTGCAGAGAACCCAATATCAATGT
Organism: Panulirus ornatus; assembly: GCF_036320965.1. NCBI lineage: Eukaryota > Metazoa > Arthropoda > Malacostraca > Decapoda > Palinuridae > Panulirus > Panulirus ornatus. The sequence continues at coordinate 57,621,323 of NC_092232.1, forward strand.
TGTTTGTCTGAAAAGTGCGTCTTTTACTTCATGACTCTGAACATTGTCATGTTTCCTTCTTGTCTCTGAACATAGGTCATTTCCCTCCTTGCGTCTGGACACAGTCCATTTCCCTCTGTGTCCTTGTCTGAAAAAATCCATTTTCCTCCTTGTGTCTGAGCAGAATCCATTTTCCTCCTTATATCTGAAGAGATTGCATCGATCTTGTGAATGAACAGACTCCATTTCCCTCCCTGTGTCTGAAAACAATCCATTATCTTCCTTGTCTCTGAAAAGAAGTGCATTTTGTTCCGTGTATCTGAACAGTCAATTTCCGATCTTGTCTCTGAACAATCAATTTTCTTGCTTTTTTGATGAACGGTCTACTCTCCTCTGTATTTCTGAACAGAGTTCACTTTAATCCATGTTTATGAACAAAGTCCATATACCTTATTATGTGATGAGAGCCAGTCTCCATCCTTGTTTCTGAACAAAGTCAATTTACCACCTTGGCTCTGAAAATAACCCATTATATTCCATGTTTCTGAATAGGTAGGAGTCTGTTTTCTTTCTTGTCTCCGAATACGCCTTTCCCTGTAAACAGAGTTCATTTTCCTCCTAGTCTATGAGAACAATCCTTTATCTTCATTGACTATAAACACAACCCTTTATCCTCCTTGCCTCTGAACAAACTGCATCTACATTTGTATCTCTGAACAGAGTCACTTTCCCTCATCTCTAATCCTAATCAATACCAGTCCTTGTTGCTGAACACACTACATTGCTCTCGTTCTTCCTAGAAAGTGTTGACATCTCACTTTATCTTTAAAAGGAGACCATTTCCCTCCTTTGGCCTGAGCAGAGACCATTTCCCTCCTTTGGCCTGAGCAGAGACCATTTCCCTCCTTGATCGTGAACAGAACGGATTCTTGTCTATGGGCACAGTCCAGGCATCTCTTTGTCTCTAAAGATAATCCATTATTCTCCCGTTCGCCAAATAGAGTGCATTTGCCTCCGTGTCTTTGAACAGAATTAATTTCCCTCTTTTCTTGACTTGGTCTATTTCCCTTCTTGTCTCTAAATAAGAGTTATTACTCTTTTTTTCCCTGAATAAAGATTATTTTCTTCCGTGTCTCTGAAGTCAATATCCTTTCAGAAATGTGTGTGACAAAGAAAAGGAAGAACATTGAAGATTATATCAAGTTTGGCTTGACCGTTCCCGGGGACTGACCTCCCTCAGTGCGTCGTATACCATCTTGGTGAGTGCTACAAATATTGTGTTTGGCGCCGAAAGACAGATTAATTTATCTAAGATTTTCCTCTCCGTTAACATAATGAAGCATCGCACTGATGAACTTGCATATGTCATAAAGGACAAGTTTTGACAAAATAGAACCGTCCTGCTGTTTTGCATTACAGTGTTACGACACCACTGATGTTGCACAATGCTCTCAGTTGCTTGTTTATACTCGATTTAAGGATAAAGAAAGAGTGAAAGAAGAGGCGCTTTCTCGAAAGCACTGGAGACCACATCAAAGGCCTCCGATGATTTAGAATAAGTTTCTGACTCTTTTCAAGAAAATGATTTTTCGTGGGTAAAGCTGGTGGATGTTTGCACTGCGGTGCCCCAGTGATGGTTGGGCCTCGCTCTGGATTCATAATATTGATCAAAGAAAAGAATCAAGTCATAACTGAGACTCACTGCGTCATCCACAGACAAGCACTAGCTGCTAAAACCTTCCAGATGGCCTACGCAGCTCACTCAATTTGACGATAAGTGATGTTAGTTGTGTGAGGAAGAGCTATCTATATTCTAGGCTTTTGCAGATCTTTGTACAGATCTGATCACAAAGCTCTCCTGCTCCACACGGAAGTCTGCTGGCCGTGGGAAGGAAATACGCTGGGTTGGCTCTATGAACTCGAGGATGAAATGCAGATATTTCTAGAAAGCCAGAAACAAGAAGAACTGTACGATATGTTCACAGACGAAGAGTTCCAACTTTCACTGGCGTACCTTGTGGACACTTTAAAGTTACAAGGAAGAAACGTAAACATCATTGAGCATTATGATGTAATCATAATTTTCATGAAGAAAATACAGCTTTGGAAACGTGAAGTAGATGTTGGGATCTTGTCATTGTTTCCTCATCTATGTGAACTACCAGCTGAGAAGAAAGATCTTGACCAACCCCCTCCTTGACCTATACTATATACTTGTAATATACATGTAATATTTAGCGTAGCATATTGGTCAGAGTAGTTCCAATCAAATACTTAATGGTCCAAAAATAATTGTTTCACTCTGGAAAAACATCTGGTAGTTACATCGGTCGGCTATACAGTTGTTTTGTAAAGAGAACCCAGTTGGGCTTTTAAAAAATCATTCATTCCCTATAAAGTTATGACATCCTTTACCCCCTTCAGTTTGAAACTGATAGTATATACAAAATAAAGTGTTTACTAGCATTTGTACCTTGTTCATTATCAATTACTGACTCCTTCCTGTACTACAGAAATATAGAATGATTTAGATACTGCAAACAGAAAATATACATAATTGAAATTCTATATAAGCACAATGAAATAACTTTTTTTCTGTTTCGTTTTCAATGTATTGCATACAACATTGTACTCCATATTATTATCTTATTCCACAAATCTAATGTGACAGGTCGATATATGACTCTTCCAGACCTAGTTTTGATCTTCACTGGTCCAGGATGAACTTCCTCCAGGTGTCTTCTCCCTGCATATGTCAGACTCCGCTTGTCTTGGACAACTGACGCTTCCTTCTCCTTGATCTTCAGGTGTTTGATCAGGTTCCTGACTCACAATTAGCCCAGACGTCATTTCTCCTGTAGTCTGTTGTGTGTCACTCAGACCGTCCTCACCCCACTCCTGTATGATCACTTCCCTGGGAGGTCCCTGCTCTGACACCTGCACGTTTCTAAATCTCATTTGATCAATATATCTCCCGACACCTTTATTATCACACACTTCTATCTTGTATGACAAGTGGCCAATTACTTCCAATGCAACACTTGGCACACAGCGAGCTCTTTACCTCTATAATTCTCCACAAACACTTCATCATTTACCCTAAATTCCCTCAAAAGTCTGCCCTTACCATAATATGTCTTTTGATTTTGTTTAATTTTTACCATTTTGTTCAAGTTTGGTCTCAGCAGGTCAAGGGGTCCCTGTAGATTTCCACTCTTTAGCAACTCTGCCGGGGTACTGCCAGTTACAGACTGTGGTCAACATCTGTATCTGAATAAGATCCTAGACAACCTTGCTTTGATGTCTGCATTTCTCATTTTCTTTCTCTCATTTTTGAATGTTTGAACAGCTCTTTTAGACATTCCGTTATAACTAGGGTGAAAAGGTGCACAAGTCACCTGGTCGATCCCATTGTTCTGCATAAATTGGTCAAATTCATAACCGGTAAACTGGCTTCCATTATCACTAACTCACATTAAGGGCAGCCCATGATGAGTGATAAAGATATCCCTTAACTCGTCAATGGTTACGACTGCTGATGTACTACTCATAATTCTTTCCTCTAACCAAATACATAAGTAGAGAACCATAGTAACAGTTTCTCTTTATCTCGTGTGGTCATAAAATCCTTACCTGTCTTAACCATGAATGAAAATGATCTATGAGTCATTACATTTACTGTGGCTCCAATTGGCTCTTCCATTATTTATATACAAGGAAATTTGTCTTAGAAATTAAAGGTCAGAGGAGGAGAGACAGTTGTACTTTTTCATGACGTGTTGTTCTTTGACAATATGCTGTACTGACCTAAGTTTATACGTATTACAGTAACGGTCTGAGAAGTTGATGATATTCCAGCTAAAGTTACAGATTACATCAGTAAACATACCTCTTACATAACTAACCCTGCCTGCCACCTGTGAGAGAAAGAAACTCTCATGATCTTAATGTGTTCATTTGGAAGGATTCTAATGCCTGGTATCAAGGAAATGATATGCATACTGTAATACAGTGACCAATATTGTACGTCATAATGTAAGTGGTGTGTGACTAACTATAGCTGTAATATTACCTGTTCATTCTTGCTACTAACACATGACACCAAGTTGTCTGTTAGTCTTATTACGTACATTAATACACTGTTGTCTTGGCTTTACATCTCTACTAATGATGACACCTAAATCCTTCTCCTGCCTTGATAGTTTTATTTCCACATCTTAAGATGATACTGTAGTTTGCCTGCTATGTGTACACAGTGTAAACATATGTCTACGGTGAATATCACTGGCCATTGTACACTGACGTTGTTCAGCAATGTAGAACCAAGAGTGAACCTTAGACAGCATTACGGTAACATTACGGTAACAAGAATTACACCTTTACTGAGTCTGAGAACCTATCATTGATTGTCATAGAATCCAGATGCAAAATATATATTCCTACTGGATTTTGATAATAAGTACGTGGGACGTTGATCTTAAGCAAATTATTTTATACGATAATGAATAAAGTCCTATAACTTTTCTGGAGCACAAGGTACAGAAATGTATGTAACATAAAACCGGTAAAATAAACATATCTAACATAAAGATTTTTATTTTGCAGATAACATAAATGTTTTACATGTAGAAATCGGTAATATCTTCAACAACATAAACATAATACTATCAAATTTTATATTACAAGCTTTTTATCCGGGTTTTACGCATTAGAACGATATTGCTTACAGAAAACTAATGTAGTTATTATCAGCACAAGGTTTAGAAGGTCTAAAACAAGTTATGAGTTTATATTCTTCAACACTCTAGTAAGGATCATTAAGTATACTGGGAAAAATAGACTTGCTTTTTTGAGGCGATGAATGTTTATGAAAAATCATCGACATTTTCCTTGAAAATATTCTTTATGAATTGAAATCAAGTATTTGTTTTAGAGAAAATGTTTCTGAATAGCAACAAGACACAGTCAAATCTAACAAGCTAAAGTTCATCAAATGACAAAGAATATATGCGAATCTAACAATCTTATTAACATCATGAAACCAAATATGTTGCACAAATTCTTCAAATCATCAAAAGTAATAAAAGAAGAAGCCGTCCGTAGGTAACTTGTTACTCCCGGCATAAACACTTATAGGCGGAATCCGGTAACACCTCTTGAATAGCATGTGGAAGACAGAGTAGAGTGGCTAGGCTGTGGAGCATGTTCTCCACTTCAACTGACTAATGATATGTTAAGACAACACAAACCACATACATCCATTGTGAGGATGGAATCAGGGATGAAACATCTATAACTAGAAAGGTTAAAGATACAAAGATGATGAAATACCTTTACCCGGGATCAGTAGCACCTGTGGTAATGGACACACCTTTGTAATGCTTGATCACTTACAACTGATCAACTTTAATACGAAAGTCTTAGGTATTGTCCCTCAGGAAAACTTTTTATAAATATTTATAAAACACATATATATGTTAGATATACACTATCTCTAGAATATATCTTTACCTGGGACGTGTAACACTTGTGTGGATAGACACAACTTTGTAATGCATGATCCATTACACGAAATGAACTTCACTAACGAAGAGTTATACAACGCATCGTTGGAGAACATTAATCAAATACCTATACTGAATTTTTATGTTAGATAAAAGACACTTCTTGATAGTAAACATAAGAAATGATGACGTAAGATAAGAGACGTAGAGATAAATGGTTTGTTAAAAGATCAAATACTCCTGCCTTAAACTAGCTCCTTGTATTGCATTTTCTTTTAGATATCCCAAGGAAAATATATTCTGTGGTTTGTTTATATATATGTTTATATATATGTTTATGTTTTTCACAACTTTTTTATTCTTTAATCTTTTAGGATTCAGGTTTAATGACCTTGGTTCTGAACAACCATTATAATGCAACACAATACATATTTATCATAAACAAATCATTTATCACAATAACCATTATGTTTGTACCAGATTCTTTAAGTCCTCTATTATGTTTGCTCATAAATAAGAAATTTTTCCGCCAGTGACAAGTGGCTCCGTGGTGTAGTGGTTAGCACATCTGTCTAGTAAACAGCTAATCCGGGTTCGATTCCCGGCGGAGCCTTTGTTTTCAGTATTCAGGATCGGAACACATATGACTGTGGTAAACCATCATCCGACACCACTGACCTTCATCATCCAGGCCAACAATCATCCAGCAGTGACACATCCACTCCTGCTAGTGGCTGACCTTCATCATCCAGGCCAACAATCATCCAGCAGTGACACATCCACTCCTGCTCGTGGCTGACCATCATCATCCAGGCCAACAATCATCCAGCAGTGACACATCCACTCCTGCTCGTGGCTGACCATCATCATCCAGGCCAACAATCATCCAGCAGTGACACATCCACTCCTGCTGGTGGCTGACCATCATCATCCAGGCCAACAATCATCCAGAAGTGACACATCCACTCCTGCTAGTGGCTGACCATCATCATCCAGGCCAACAATCATCCAGCAGTGACACATCCACTCCTGCTCGTGGCTGACCTCCATCATCCAGGCCAACAATCATCCAGCAGTGACACGTCCACTCCTGCTCGTGGCTGACCATCATCATCCAGGCCAACAATCATCCAGCAGTGACACGTCCACTCCTGCTCGTGGCTGACCTTCATCATCCAGGCCAACAATCATCCAGCAGTGACACATCCACTCCTGCTCGTGGCTGACCTCCATCATCCAGGCCAACAATCATCCAGCAGTGACACGTCCACTCCTGCTCGTGGCTGACCATCATCATCCAGCCCAACAATCATCCAGCAGTGACACGTCCACTCCTGCTCGTGGCTGACCATCATCATCCAGGCCAACAATCATCCAGCAGTGACACGTCCACTCCTGCTCGTGGCTGACCATCATCATCCAGGCCAACAATCATCCAGCAGTGACACGTCCACTCCTGCTCGTGGCTGACCATCATCATCCAGGCCAACAATCATCCAGCAGTGACACGTCCACTCCTGCTCGTGGCTGACCTTCATCATCCAGGCCAACAATCATCCAGCAGTGACACGTCCACTCCTGCTCGTGGCTGACCTTCATCATCCAGGCCAACAATCATCCAGCAGTGACACATCCAATCCTGCTCGTGGCTGACCATCATCATCCAGGCCAACAATCATCCAGCAGTGACACGTCCACTCCTGCTCGTGGCTGACCATCATCATCCAGGCCAACAATCATCCAGCAGTGACACGTCCACTCCTGCTCGTGGCTGACCATCATCATCCAGGCCAACAATCATCCAGCAGTGACACGTCCACTCCTGCTCGTGGCTGACCTTCATCATCCAGGCCAACAAGATGCTTGGTTTTTCGTTCATGGATTGAACAGAAGCAACCAACGATGGTTGCTACTGCCCAATCCATGAAGTCCCCCCCACCACGGAAAGGTAACCAAGCTTCGGGGGGGATGGGTGTTTACCCTGACGCCAACGGAGAAACTCAATATTAGTGCAGAGATCTTTTCCTCGGTAAAGAAAGTGTAGCCGGACTCCGCCCTCATGAGGTTACTGCACGACACCAAAGATCACCCTTTGGTAGGCTGTGCTATAGGCAGCACAGCTCCGTCAAAGATCTCACTCCATAAGTGAACTTATATAGATTCCTTTTTTAACATTTTGTCTTGTCTATAAGGAACTCATCAGTTCTTCTCCAGTGAAAGCAAAAAATCATCGAGAAATTCATTTGCTTCCTCAATATCAGGATCTTGTGGCTCTGTGTGGGGGACGGGGCTGGTGGGCTGTGTGTCTGGCTGTGTCTGGAGAGCGGGGCTGGTGGTCTCTGTGACTGGCTGTGTCTGGGGAGCTGGGCTGGTGGTCTCTGTGACTGGCTGTGTCTGGGAAGCGGGGCTGGTGGTCTCTGTGACTTGCTGTGTCTGGAGATCAGGGGAAGTCTTGGGTATAAATTTCAATATACTGTGAGCGATATCGTCTCTCAAGCGATTCCTCTCGATCTTCTCTTGCACGGCCTTCATGATACGTTTGGGCGGCTTTCTCCATTTTCTTTGCATTTCAGTTGGTGATCCTGCGCCATCGAGCCACATGATACCAGAATAGTATCGTTCCTGTTTCCCAACGGGTCCAATCTTGGTGTCACACATGATGCCGAGTGAACCCAAATGGCGGCCGATGTTTACGTTGGAAGCCACGGGCTCGTTATGTATCTTGCAGTAACTTTCATACCGTTGCTGCAGCTCTTTCCTGCTGATAAGGTACCGCTTCATAGTAATAGTCTTTCCCTTCATTTGAACGAAGGTATTCATGAAACTAACAAAGGAAGCCTTTCCTTTGTAATCCCGTTTGTAGTAACAGAAAGCCATTGAAGACGTGGATTGGGTCAGGCGAAGTTACACAGACTAACAAGATAGTCCTTCAATCAATGATCCTGTATCAGCACTGAACTCGAAATACGTCAGAGGGACAATTTGAACCCAGGGCTGGAGGGCCAATTGATGATATTCTCACGTCTTGCTTAACCAAGTAACCTCGGTTAGTCCTTGTTTATATTTAGATATAGTAAAGCTAATATAGTGAAGCTTGATGATTCTATTTATAAGTAAGTTGCAATGTAGTTTATGTAAGGTTCACCTTTCAGATGGGTTCCTGATGTACTAACTTACATTCTGAGATATATATATATACATATATATATATATATATATATATATATATATATATATATATATATATATATATATATATATATAGAGAGAGAGAGAGAGAGAGAGAGAGAGAGAGAGAGAGAGAGAGAGAGAGAGAGGATGAAAGATACATGTCAGAAAGGTAGGTAAATGATCAGATAAACAAGGAATGATGCACATCAGAAGGATGAGGAAAAAGAAACTAGAGTTATATGGACACACAGACCCCGCAGACCCAATGTGCAGGCGAGGAGGCCAGGCCTGAAAACTACTGCAAATGTTGTAATCCCCTTAAGAGCAGTAGAACAAAAAGGACAGCAGAGGAGAGAGAGAGAGAGAGAGAGAGAGAGAGAGAGAGAGAGAGAGAGAGAGAGAGAGAGAGAGAGAGAGAGAGAGAGAGAGAGAGAGAGAGAGAGAGAGAGAGAGAGAGAGAGAGGCTTTTTCGTCGAAATTTCGCTGTGTGTGCGCGCGTGTGTATATGTACTCCTTAAAATCATGCCCATATTTCAGGATCACTTTCTATAGATTTTCATCGTGTTGCATTTAAACTTATATTACGATTAGGAGTGTATGGGAAGGACAGAAAACAAGGACACGTGACTGTCTATGAGCAGGTTAACTGCTGGAGGACAGCACGTGGGAAGGATTGCAGATAATTGTTTGTTCGAAAGAGAGTTACCTAAGGTAGTGTATGTATGTATGTATGCATGTATGTATGTATGTATGTATGTATGTATGTTGAAATGTGTGTTGCATGAGTGACCACTGTTAGCCTCTGAGGGTTTACGCTCCCTCAGAGTTACCGGACCTCGCCGCGTGGAGGCCAGTGGTCTCGAGGTCCATAAAATAAAATTTCCTTCGCGAAAATAAAAGAAAACAAGTCTTATATGTATATAAAATATATATATCTTGCTCTCTCTATATATATATATGTATTAGAAGAATATCTTCAGTCCTCAAAACGAAGTGGTGGTGTCTTACTCCTCGGGAATCAACTTAAGGAGGTCCTTCAGCGTGGGGCGTTCTTCTTCCTTGTCACTCAGAACTCTCTGGATCCACACATTTATCTCGGCAGGCATGTTAAGGGAGTATCGGCGGATGAGTCTATCGCACAGTTCAGCCAGCCTGAAGGTGTCTGATTCGTAAGCAGAATGGCCGCTGTCGGATGCTACTCCAAAGTCGATGACGGTGAGTTGAACGCCACCGCGGACTTCCTTCACGCAGACGTTATCCTCCCTGATGTCATTGTGGGATACCTCGCAGCAAGCTATCTGGTGAAGGATGGTCGCGAGCTGGCCCAAGATGGCGAACATCAAGTCCTCGTCGACGGTGTTTTCGTCACAGAAAGCGCTGAGTGACTGGCCGGTGTAGTGTGTGATGAGGAGTTGCTGTTTCGTCACGACACCTATGATTTCTTGCACCCCGTCGATCCCGTGGACCTTGTTGAGCCAGGTGACTTCGTCGATCAGGGACATGCAGGAGTCGAGGTCGTGGAACTTCTTGACAACGAAGTCTTGCTCCTTGCCCACAACTCTCCAGCAGGTCCCATAGTCACCTTCGCCCAGCAGTGTTCGAGAACATCCATGGCTCAATTCGCTCAGGGATTTCTTAGTCACTCGAAGAATTCCCAGATCCTTGCAGAGAGTGACAAGATCAACTTTGTCGTATCTTTCCATTCTGGAGCGAATTTTGTGAGGTGTTGACCCTTCGGTCTTCGGAAGTGGAATGAGAAGAAAAGCTCTGGGCACCTCCTTATATACCTATCTCAAAGCATATGGGACCGGATATGTTGTTAATATAGTGAACTCAACATGCAGGGGAGATGATAATTAGACCGGATATGTTGTTAATATAGTGAACTCAACATGCAGGGGAGATGATAATTAGACCGGATATGTTGTTAATATAGTGAACTCAACATGTAGGGGAGATGATAATTAGACCGGATATGTTGTTAATATAGTGAACTCAACATGCAGGGGAGATGATGATTAGACCGGATATGTTGTTAATATAGTGAACTCAACATGCAGGGGAGATGATAATTGGACCGGATATGTTGTTAATATAGTGAACTCAACATGCAGGGGAGATGATAATTGGACCGGATATGTTGTTAATATAGTGAACTCAACATGCAGGGGAGATGATAATTGGACCGGCTATGCTGTTAATATAGTGAACTCAACATGCAGGGGAGATGATAACAGACAAGTAGTGTTTTATTGTAAGGTTTAGAGAACTGTGTTGTCGAAGGATGTAGTGATTCCGTAAATGTAAATAGAATGAAAGTGAAAAGTGTATTACATATCCCATGAGGATCAGTCCAGACTTTTATTGTCGATGGTGTAGAGAAGATGTAATAGGGAAGATGTAGTAAAGATAAGGTTGTACTGAAGATGATCAGAAAAAAAAATATTATGTCGTGAAGATGGAGTATCAGGTGATTTGATTAATAGGGTAAAGGTGTAGTGAAGATGCTGTCTGTGGAAAAAAAAATGTGTAGAGATGATGGCGAATAGAAAATCTGGTTAGTGCACGAAAAAAAAGAAACTGCATTGAAGACTGTGTTGTAGTGAAGATGATGAAGATGCAATTAAGATGATGTAGTGAAAAAGGTATTAGTGAGAATGAGGTTTGTATAGAAAAACTTTATAGTGTAGAGTAGATGAAGCTGCATTGAAATGTAGGATGTAGTGAATGTGATGAAGGTGTAGTGAAGATGATGGTGTAATGAATAAAATGAGTAGCGGAAATGAGTTTGCACACTGAATAGTGTAGGGAAGATGAAGCGGCATTGAAGATTAGGATGTAGTGAAGATGATATTTTATAGAATAACTTTAGTCGTGAAGATAAGATACCAGTGTAAGAGAAGATATAGTGAAGGCGAGAGCGAAAAATATATCTATATTTGGAGGTGAAGATGATGGCGAATAGAAAATCTGGTTAGTGCACGAAAAAAAAGAAGCTGGATTGAAGACTGTGATGTAGCGAAGATGATGAAGATGCAATTAAGATGGTGATGTAGTGAAAAAGATATTAGTGAGAATGAGGTTTGTATAGAAAAACTTTATAGTGTAGAGTAGATGAAGCTGCATTGAAATGTAGGATATAGTGAATGTGATGAAGGTGTAGTGAAGATGATGGTGTAATGAATAAAATGAGTAGCGGAAGTGAGGTTGCACACTGAATAGTGTAGGGAAGATGAAGCGGCATTGAAGATTAGGATGCAGTGAAGATAATATTTTATAGAATATCTTTAGTCGTGAAGTTAAGATACCAGTGTAAGAGAAGATATAGTGAAGGCGAGAGCAAAAAATATATCTGTATTTGGAGGTGAAGATGATGGCGAATAGAAAATCTGGTTAGTGCACGAAAAAAAGAAGCTGGATTGAAGACTGTGATGTAGTGAAGATGATGAAGATGTAATGAAGATGATGTAGTGAAAAAGATATTAGTGAGAATGAGGTTTGTATAGAAAAACTTTATAGTGTAGAGTAGATGAAGCTGCATTGAAATGTAGGATATAGTGAATGTGATGAAGGTGTAGTGAAGATGATGGTGTAATGAATAAAATGAGTAGCGGAATGAGAAGATGAAACGGCATTGAAGATTAGGATGTAGCGAAGATAATATTTTATATAATAACTTTAGTCGTAAAGATAAAATACCAGTGTAAGAGAAGATATAGTGAAGGCGAGAGCAAAAAATCTGTCTATATTTGGAGGTGTCGATGTAATTGGGAAGATGAGGGTGTAGTGAGGATTAGTATGTGTGGTGAAGAAAGATGTAGTAAAGATAGGAAAGTGCAGAAAAAAACGTGTATTTTGATGATGAGATCAGTGATTTAGCCGGAAACATATATCAACATTTGTGTTGTGTGTGTGTGTGTGTGTGTGTGTGTGTGTGTGTGTATCTGCTGGAGGACAGTACATGGGAAGGATAAATAGCAGGAGACCAGATGGTCCATGGCGAGGTTATCAACTGGAGGACAGAACATGGAAAGGACAGAAAATAGAAGGGCTGATAGTCCAGGACGAGGTTATCTGCTGGGGGTCAGTCCATATGAGGGCCAGATAACAACTTTATTCATTCAGGACGAGGTTTACCTGTTGTCATAATCTTACTTCCAGCTGAAGTAGGTTGAGTAAAGCATTTTACACATAAGTTCCAACACGAAGAATGTACAGCCAACGATGTTCCTCACCACCACACAACAGTATTAATAGTACTGCAAAGCTCCCTAGCCACTAAATATTCCCTAAGCAAATCAAGAGAGCGTCCATTCGTTTGTGTTCATCCTAAGGTTTTCGTTACATTGCCATCACCTAATGGTAAATTACGTAACCGTCGTATATGTCGCATCGAAAGAATGTTGAAAATAGACGAAAAGTACTGGAGATGAGAATTGTTCGACCAATAAGTTTTTTTTTTAATAGTTAACTTAATTTGCATTGTGCCGGATTTTGATATTCATTTGCGTTTTTGAAAACAATTTATTCGATTTATTTTCAATCCCACCACTGATGTTGATTACATATGTATATATATATATATATATATATATATATATATATATATATATATATATATATATATATATATATATATATATATATATATATATATATATATATATATATATATATATATATATATATGTGTATATGTATGTATATATATATATATATATATATATATATATATATATATATATATATATATATATATATATATATATATATATTTTTTTTTTTTTTTTTTTTTTTTCATACTATTCGCTATTTCCCGCGATAGCGAGGTAGCGTTAAGAACAGAGGACTGGGCCTTTGAGGGAATATCCTCACCTGGACCTCTTCTCTGTTCCTTCTTTTGGAAAAAAAAAAAAACAAAAAAAAAAAAAAAAAACATATATATATATATATATATATATATATATATATATATATTATCCCTGGGGATAGGGGATGAAGAATACTTCCCACGTATTCCCTGCGTGTCGTAGAAGGCGACTAAAAGGGAAGGGAGCGGGAGGCTGGAAATCCTCCCCTCTCGTTTTTTTTTTTCTTTTTTCTAATTTTCCAAAAGAAGGAACAGAGGGGGGCCAGGTGAGGATATTCCACAAAGGCCCAGTCCTCTGTTCTTAACGCTACCTCGCTAATGCAGGAAATGGCGGATAGTTTAAAAGAAAAAAAGAAAAGAAAATATATATATATATATATATATATATATATATATATATATATATATATATATATATATATATATATATATATATATATATATATATATATATATATATATATACATATATATATATATATATATATATATATATATATATATATATATATATATATATATATATATATATATATATATACACATATATATACATATATATATATATCCCTGGGGATAGGGGAGAAAGAATACTTCCCACGTATTCCCTGCGTGTCGTAGAAGGCGACTAAAAGGGGAGGGAGCGGGGGGCTGGAAATCCTCCCCACTTTTTTTTTTTTTTCAGTTTTCCAAGAAGGAACAGAGAAGGGGGCCAGGTGAGGATATTCCCTCAGAGGCCCAGTCCTCTGTTCGTAACGCTACCTTGCCAACGCGGGAAAATGACGAATTAGTTTTGAAAGAAAAGAAAAAGAAATATATATATACATATATATATATATATTAAATAATATATATATATATATATATATATATAATTTAGAATATATAAATATATATATATATAAATTATATATTATATATATATATATATATATATATATATAAAGGCAAAATATGTCCAAAAGTAAGATATCATTAGGATGTGCAGAAGATGG
>NC_092232.1:57635941-57794199 GCF_036320965.1 Panulirus ornatus
TGGATGTGGCCCTCCCCGCCACATGGTCACAGTGGTTGACCTATTTTACGTCAAAACATTACGAGGTCAACCTTCACCAAATCCATATGGCGTTCATACCAGCTTCACCCATATTCCATTTCCTCCAATTCCACTTCTGGGTATTCCACCTCCATATCCACACAGCCAAATTCCACTCCATCCATGACTTCCACGTCCGGGTATTCCACCAATTCCACTCCATCCATCTCTTCAACGTCTGGGTATTCCACCTCCATATCCACACAGCCAAGTTCCACTCCATCCATCACTTCCACGTCTGGATATTCCACTTCCATGTCCACACAGCCATAGCCCATGTCAAATACATGGACATATTCAAATTCCATCTCCTGGACAAAGGAGGATCGTCCTACCTCCTTGGTGAACATTATTATATTGAAGTGTTCGAGGAAAGGTTGGGGGAGCTTGCAAGGCGGAGCAGAGATGTTCACTCGACAGAGGTCACAGCTCAAATGATGCTCTCGGCCCGGCTCCCGCCCTTATATAACCTGGGAACTGATCATATCCTAGCATAGCTTAATATAGAGAAGTCTAATATAGTGAAGTTAATACTTTAATACAGTTAAGTTTATTTCTCAGTAGTTTAATACATGTGTCTGACAACAGTTCCTTCACCCGTACAATGTCCTGTCACAGAACAGAAGGATTGTCATTATAATTCGTTTTTATCAGCAGAAATTAGATTAAAGTGACTAAAGATAAGTGGTTTGATATGTTATGTGTGTTCTCTGTCATCATAAAGATGGCCATCTACCCTGATGTGTAAAGAAAACATCAATTTTGCCGAGGCTGTGGTGAAGATAAGAACACAATGTGGTCATACAATGGTGTAGTCAAGATGTTTTAGAACTATGTAGTGAAGAGGAGGATTTAGTGAAAATATATATGTTTCTTCACGCTGAGCCATTCCATATAGATGAATATATCTATAATCTAATTGCGGTAAATTACCATATGACTTTAACGGCACCAGCCAGCAGGAAAAATGTCGGATATAGGAGTGACTGAATATTTTGTCGGGTACATAAATAATTGAATATTTGGTACGATCGATCAAAATGCTTTTTATAGGCAAATAATTTCTGATTTTTCAAATGATTTTTTCCATCTGTTGGAACTGGTGTAAGTAATTAAAGATATGAAAACCGATGGAAAAGTTCAGTTTAACGCTTTTACGAATGTCTTGCTGCGTGTTTGGGAAGAGCAGTAAACTACAGGAATATATTGGTCTAATGTCCCCTGCTCGTCCAACAGCAGATATTGTATGGTCTGAGACATTATTTCTGGTGGAGGTGGATTCTCTCCGGCATTGCGTAAATCACTTCCACAAACTTGCGCCATTTTGCACAAATACAGATCCGATATGATGCATTTCCCAGCTCTGTTACGTTATGGACCCTAGTCATCCTAGACTAACCTAGCCTAAATTAAAAGGTGTGGAATAATGTGCAACATTTCTCCTTCATTACAAGTGATAATAAACCTAGGCTATACAGCAACCAGGAACGTCCATATTTGTCTAACTTCTCACATGTCTGTGTCATCTGTCTGCAAACATGTCGACCATTACCATGAGGGCAATTGCGGCTTTTGATTTTGAATATCACACGTTTCCTCTCTGCCGTGAGATCTTCATACTTAAATAAAATAGTGGGCCGTAAGAAATATATGTCCATCGAAGGTCAACTATATGGCTCAGTTCCATCATCAATTTCTAAGAAAACTGAAAAGGTGAGGTCCCAACGAGATTCGAACTCGGACTGCTGGATTTAGAGTCGAGAGTGCTAACCCTTACACCATGGGACCTGATAAGAAAAGATGTGATTTCATCTAAATGTTTTACATATAATCAACCAGAGGCCATTCCTCCCTCCCTGCCTGCAGGGTTCAAGGTTTTCTAGAAGGTTCTCGAAGATTCTGGGTAGGAACTGCCATTGAGAGGACGTAGTTTTACGTATCATTAATGATATTGTTGTTGACTTTCTGATTTAGAAAGATAGATAGATAGATAGATAGATAGATAGATAGATAGATAGGTAAAGAACAGATATTAGACAGATCGATAGATACGTAAGGCTGTATATGTCAATTTTCACAGAAATCATTGATATCTGAGTTATTCTGCAAGAAATACATGTACATGGATGTAGTGATAATATGGGTTAGGTATAAGACCAGTCGTGTTGAGATTGTAGTGAATGTGACCATTGACTTCAACCTTAATAGTGTAGTGAAGATAAAGTTGTAGTGAAGATAAATCTTGAAGTGACTCATAAGGTTGTTGTGAGTACAAGGATGCATCGTAAATGAGTACTTCCTACCTGAAAGTCAACAATTACAAAATTGATCAAGTATAACAACATCCTCGGACAACCAACTACAAACACCAACCATAGAGTGAACCTGACTGTCATCTAACGACGACCTCTCAAAGGTAATGATCTTACCAGAATCTTCGAGAACCTTCTAGAAAACCTTGAACCCTGCAGGCAGGGAGGGAGGAATGGCCTCTGGTTGATTATATGTAAAACATTTAGATGAAATCACATCTTTTCTTATCAGGTCCCATGGTGTAAGGGTTAGCACTCTGGACTCTAAATCCAGCAATCCGAGTTCGAATCTCGGTGGGACCTCATCTCTTCAGTTTTCTTCGATACTGATGATGGCTGCATTATTCTGTACGTTATATATACATTCATATATATACATGAATATGTATATATAAACATATATATGGAATAATATGGTTTTATCAATAGCCGGAGACCATTCCTCCCTCCTTGCCTGCAGAGTTCATAGTTTTCTGGAAGGTTCTAGAAGATTCTGGTGAGATAATTGCCATTGAGAGGACATTGTTATACTTCATATATCAATGATTTCATTATAATTGACTTTCAGATAAAGATAGATAGATAGATACATAGTTATATTGATAGATTGACAGAGCGATATTTAGATAAGTATATAGATAGATAAGTTTCATCAATACTGTATCTTACGCTATCTCCTGTTGCTGGACATATGTTCAACCAGCATTGGGAAAACCTCCAGTAGACCTTAATGTAAAGCAAGATAATAACAAAACCTGCAATAAAAGAATACGATCAACTCCCCAGTGCAGAAATATTGTGACCAGAAAGTCTTCTAGCAAGATGTCAGACGCTTCCACGGCAATCACGAACATAACATCAAATATCTGAAAGTCAACAATAACAAAACTAATGATGATAATGAAACTATAACAACAAAAATGATAAACATATGGAAAATAGTACTCTAGATTATGCTTCTAGAAAACAAACTTTAACGAAAACTGTGAAAAGAAATACCCATCTGGCTGATACGACACAGTAAAAGGACCATCCCACAACCAACTCTAAACTGAACCTGACTGTCCCCTAACAACGTCCTCTCAATGGTATTTATCTTACCAGAATCTCGTAGAACTTTCCAGAAAATCAAGAACTCTGCAGGCAAGGAGGGAGGAATGGCCTCTGGCTGCTGATGATAACCACATTATTCTATATATATACTTTTACCTACAACCGAAGGTTGACCGGCCAGCCCAAGTGGCTACAGAGGTTGTATCCATGAAAGAAACGGACCCACCAGCAGACGAATTCGGTTGGCAGGTTGTATCGAAGAAGAGGAAAAAGAAAGTTGCCCAACCAGCCCAACCAGAAGGGTGTAGCAAAGAAACGAAAGAAGGCTGCCCAACCAACCTGGTTGGTAGTAAGGATGGCTGCTCCACAACCCCAGGTCGTTAGGCAGACTGTAGCCATGGAAGAAAGGAAGGCTGCTCGTCCACCAGCCCAGGTACCGAGTGAGCGTGTAGCGATGGTGGCTGACCCACCAGCCCGGGTAGATAGCTACGCCCAGATGGCTATGTCGGGTGCAGCAAAGAAGCAAACCCCACAACTACTCCACGAGGTTTGCAAGCCTGCACCCAAAAAGATGAAGACGAAGGTTGCCACACTACCCAATGCACCACCACATGTCTAGAAAGGGAAAAGGTGGACAGAATGGCTGGAGGTCCAACTCCAACAACAAAATCACCTTAGGAGCCAAGTTCCATCCATTATTGAAAATATATACGTATATATATGTATATATATATATATATATATATATATATATATATATATATATATATATATATATATATATATATATATATATATATATATATATATATATATATATATTTTTTTTTTCTTTTCATACTATTCGCCATTTCCCGCATTAGCGAGGTAGCGTTGAGAACAGAGGACTGGGCCCTTGAGGGAATATCCTCACCTGGGCCCCTTCTCTGTTCCTTCTTTTGGAAAATTAAAAAAAAAAAAAGAAAAAGAAAAAAAAGTGAGAGGGGAGGATTTCCAGCCCCCGCTCCCTCCCCTTTCAGTCGCCTTCTACGACACGCAGGGAATACGTGGGAAGGATTCTTTCTCCCCTATCCCCAGGGATATATATATATATATATATATATATATATATATATATATATATATATATATATATATATATATATATATATACAAACTACATTGCAACTTACATATGAATAGAATCATCAAGCTTCACTATATTAACTTTACTATATTTGAATATAAACAAGGTCTAACCGAGGTTACTTGGTTGAGCAAGACGTGAGAATATCATCAATTGGCCCTCCAGCCCTGGGTTGAAATTGTCGTTCTGACGTATTTCGAGTTCAGTGCTGATACAGGACCATTGATTACAGGACTATCTTGTTAGTCTGTGTAACTTCGCCTGACCCAGTCCACGTCTTCAATGGCTTTCTGTTACTACAAACGGGATTACAACGGAAAGGCTTCCTTTGTTAGTTTCATGAATACCTTCGTTCAAATGAAGGGAAAGACTATTACTATGAAGCGGTACCTTATCAGCAGGAAAGAGCTGCAGCAACGGTATGAAAGTTACTGCAAGATACATAACGAGCCCGTGGCTTCCAACGTAAACATCGGCCGCCATTTGGGTTCACTCGGCATCATGTGTGACACCAAGATTGGACCCGTTGGGAAACAGGAACGATACTATTCTGGTATCATGTGGCTCGATGGCGCAGGATCACCAACTGAAATGCAAAGAAAATGGAGAAAGCCGCCCAAACGTATCATGAAGGCCGTGCAAGAGAAGATCGAGAGGAATCGGTTGAGAGACGATATCGCTCACAGTATATTGAAATTTATACCCAAGATTTCCCATGATCTCCAGACACAGCAAGTCACAGAGACCACCAGCCCCGCTTCCCAGACACAGCAAGTCACAGAGACCACCAGCCCCGCTCCCCAGACACAGCAAGTCACAGAGACCACCAGCCCCGCTCCCCAGACACAGCCAGTCACAGAGACCACCAGCCCCGCTCCCCAGACACAGCCAGACACACAGCCCACCAGCCCCGTCCCCCACACAGAGCCACAAGATCCTGATATTGAGGAAGCAAATGAATTTCTCGATGATTTTTTGCTTTCACTGGAGAAGAACTGATGAGTTCCTTATAGACAAGACAAAATGTTAAAAAAGGAATCTATATAAGTTCACTTATGGAGTGAGATCTTTGACGGAGCTGTGCTGCCTATAGCACAGCCTACCAAATGGTGATCTTTGCTGTCGTGCAGTAACCTGATGAGGGCGGAGTCCGGCGGCACTTTCTTTACCGAGGAAAAGATCTCTGCACTAATATTGAGTTTCTCCGTTGGCGTCAGGGTAAACACCCATCCCCCCCGAAGCTTGGTTACCTTTCCGTGGTGGGGGGGACTTCATGGATTGAGCAGTAGCAACCATCGTTGGTTGCTTCTGTTCAATCCACGAACGAAAAACCAAGCATCTTGAGCGTAATTGTCATATAAATTCACTTGGTGTCAAAACTGATGCGAAAGCGGTTGTCTCAATTTTGTCAGAAATGTTTGTGCGTTTCGGCCTGATGGCGGGAGTCGGTTTGGCGCTGTGGTCATGAGGGAATACGAGGAAGATTGGCAACCGTCCCAGAAGTAGCTACAGTGAGGCCCAGCAGATGTCCCTAATACTGTGGAAGGCACTCATGTAAGGTGTGCAGTGAGGCGCAGCAGTAACAAGGGAAACGGACAACCAAAACAGCAATCTTGATCATCAGGAGGCTATGCAATGCTCAGAGTAGATAAGGACGATTATTGTATGGCTTCGCTCAGAGGATGAAAATCTTAGCCGTGAAAATCAACAAGTAAAATAACTAGTATTTAGTGGTAGTGAAGTGGAATTACCGCACTTCTGTGGTCTTAATAGTAAAACGAAACTATTCGTTTTCTCCATCAATCTAGAGGTGTTGTAGACCACCATCCTTAAGGTTGTAAGGTAATGGTAAGTACAAGGTTATGACCTCGGCAAATTTGTGATGGAAAGTGCAGGAAATGTGGTAATGTATATAATATAAATGATATAGTTGTATAATAAATGTGTGATAAAATTTAGTCTTCTCTGTGCCCGTTCATTAATTCAAATACAGGTAAGTTTTCTCTCCAACGAGGTGGGATAAGCTACGTGTACTCGGCTTGTAAATGTGGTGACTTTCCCTTCATTACCACAATGTTGTGCTGAACTGAAGATGTAGAATTCCGTAGATGAAACTAAGATAGGAAATCAATCTAAATCAAAAATTGAAAGCGCCGCTCTGTGTGTGTGTGTGTGTGTGTGTGTGTGTGTGTGTGTGTGTGTGTGTGTGTGTGTGTGTGTGTGTGTTTGTGCGTGTGTGTGTGTGTGTGTGTGTGTGTGTGTGTGTGTGTGTGTGTGTGTGTGTGTGTGTGTATGTGTGTATACTACTTTAATCATTATCACGTGAGTCTTTTGAGGAAGGATTTGTACACTCGTGTTGCCCCGTCTCTTAACCTTGTAAGTGTAAAATATGTTTTCACTCCTATGTGCGCTCACACACACACACACACACACACACACACACACACGCACATAACCTATAATATTATCTAGTATTTTCTTCAGAAGGATATCTTACACCTTAATCATAAAAGCGAAAGAAAGATTTATAAAAACATATACATATATTTCCACACGTGTAGATATATGTTATGTATTGAAATGTGGCGGAGAAATTCCTTATATATTAACAAACGTGATTGAGGACTTAAAGAATCTGGTACAAACATAATGGTTATTGTGATAAATGATTTATTTATGGTAAATATGTATTGTGTTGCATTATAATGGTTGTTCAGGACGAAGGTTCTTAAACCTGAATCAGTGAAATACTATAAGAAATAAAAGATCTGTTAAACATAAACATTTATAGTGATTAATCACACAATATATCTTACTGTGGGTATCTAAAACAAAATCCATTGCAAGGAGCTAGTTTAAGGCAGGAGCAATTCATTTTTTAACAAAATATTTACCTCTACATCCCTTTTCTTTCGTCACCATTTCTTGTGTTTACTACTATCAAGAAATATCTTTTACGTAACATAAAAATTCTGTATAGGTATTTGATTAATGTTCTTCAACGACGCGTTGTATAACTCTTCGTTAGTGAAGTTCATTTCGTGTAATGGATCATGCATTACAAAGCTGTGTCTATCCACACAAGTGTTACACGTCTCGGATAAAGATACATCTAACATATATATGTCTTTTATGAATATTTGTAAATTGTTCTCCTGATGAACAGTACCTAAGGTTTACGTATCATAGTTTGTCGCTTGTAAGTGATCAAGCATTACGAAGGTGTGTCCATTGCCACAGGTGCTACTGATCCCGGGTAAAGGTATTTTACAATTTTTGTTTCCTTAACCCTTCTAGTTATCTATGCTTCATCTCTGGCTTGATCCTTGCAAGTGACATTTATGGTGTGTAATTCTCTTAATTCTTATCATATAATTAATCAGTTGAAGTGCAGAACACGCTGTTCATCCTGGTCACTCCACTCTGTTCCATACTATTATTCAAAAGGTGTTACCGGACTCAACCCATAAGTCGTTACACCAGGAATGACAAGTAACCTTGGGGAAAGGCTGTATCATCGACCAGGGAAGGGAAGAAATAGCAGTCTCATCGAAAACCTTTTCGCTTCATAGATATGTGCCATCTTCCCCTGCTCCTGTGTGGAGTGCAGCAGCCACGAAGGTGTAGGAGCGCCATCAAAGGTGTGCTGGTGATGTGTGTACTGCTCACACCATCACCTGGGCTGAGCCTCAGGACCTGTTACCCTCCTCCTGAGAAGGACTATTTTTGTGTCCCTACTCATCACACTCCCGAGAACCCCTCAAAATACTCCTCCCGAATTCCTTTCCTACCCAAACCCTTCCCTCTACGTAGTCAGTAATCAAGACAGACATTCATAGCTTCATATGCAGCTACCTGCTGGACCTGGACGATCATTTTATGTTGAACTTATGGTTCACATTCTGGCTTCATGACCTTTAGGTGATAGCCCTTAAATCCAACAACATATATACATCCTGTTATACAACTGATGTTACTGTCTGACGTATGTATGGTGCGGCTTGATGACCTTACCTGCTGATGGCTAATATCGACTGTTATCATGTTGCAAATTTTGTTATTTGTTTGCTTTTCTGTACGGTACAGATTCTGGTTTAACGAACTTTACTTGTTGACAGCTGTAAATTCAGAGATAACAAAATATACTTACGTGTTACAGAGCCCGTATGATGAGGGCCCGAGCCAGGCAAGGACCTGACGAATCTGTAAACAAGAAATGACCTGTTAAACTAGATCAGAGAACGGGCCGTCCACACTCTAGATGTAGGACGTAAACCTAGAAAATCTAACAACGACAACAAACAACAGGTAGGTGAAGACCTCACTAGTGTGACAACGACAGTAGATAACTGCTACGAGGAGACCTGCTGGTGACTCTAACAATAACATAACTGTACAGTAAACAGACTTCTAAGAACGGGCTGTCGTAAGACAAGGGCCCATGTCAGGCGGACACCTACCCAGTCTAACAACAACAATCTATCTAACTATTTGTTGTCATATATGAATCCTGACTCCATAACTGTTGATTAGTAGATTGCTTCACGTGGCAGAGATGATCCAGTCATTACACACGACAAAGGTACACTACTGAGCTCCGCCTCGTTCAACTCTGGGCTAACTAGCGAGCTACAAGGAACAGCCTTCCTGACCACCATTGCCTCACCTTGCAACTGCTCACTTGAAACGCTTCTGACAATTAACTGCCACTGTTGGTGTCTTACTGAGCTGTGTTGACGACCCGCCCCCACACCTCTTGTATACGTAAGGCTGGTGAACAGTATATGGTCTCCTCCCAACACCGGTCACGAACATTCTCCTATATTTCTTATTTTGTTTATTATAAAAGGAATACATATAGTAACGGGAGCCTAGCTATGATTATTACGCCTAAGTCCAGTACCATTAAGACTGTCTTTATAGATATACAAATACCAGCAGAAGACATGCAGAAGGATTGGCCATGTTGTGTGTGCAGCAGCCAGACACGTGAAGCCACACATCACACCACCGTCCGTGTATGACTGCTGGAGAACATAACCCCAGGTTGTATATACTGGACGAAATGATTGCACATCAAATTGGAAATGACAATAACACACTTATCCAAAAATATAAAGTGTATGTTAGTTCTGTATGTTAAGTAAGTACCTTATATTGATATTATGTCATAAACAGTTATTATTTAATTGTATAATTAATAACAGTCACCTATTACGTAGCACTTAGACATATGGTGTGAAAATATAATAAAATATCCATAAAAGGTTTTAGCAAAAATGTATAATTATGTTGATGCAATAAGGAAAATATGAATGATGACTAACCTTGGTAGCTTGAGTTCTACAGAAGTGCTTCATGTTGCTTTGTAGTAAACACAACATTCCTAAATTGTCTTGGCTCAGTCTCTCTCCGGCGTGACCTCATCTGCTGAGAACACCTGCCAACTGAGGCAGCAGCTGACACACCTGGATATGGCAACTGATGCAGCAGCCGACACATCTGGATATGGCAACTGAGGCAGGAGCTGGAGACACCTGAGTATGGCAACTGAGGCTTGATAAAATGAATATTAGTCAGTGATTTTCCTAGGTGTAGGTCGAGTTTTCACTTCCTTTAACGATGATTAATAAAGGTGTAATTGTGTTTTGTCTTGAGGCTGACGAGTGTTGGCAAGATTTGACCAGAATGCAGCAGAGATAACACGTAGCTAGCGATCACTGCTGGAAAATCCAGAGTTATGAAGAACTAATGCGTGAGTTACGTCTTGTCATGTTATGTGAGAAGTGGAGAGAGAGAGAGAGAGAGAGAGAGAGAGAGAGAGAGAGAGAGAGAGAGAGAGAGAGAGAGAGAGAGAGAGAGAGAGAGAGAGAGAGAGAGAGAGAGAGAGAGACTGTGATTAATGAAGATGTATCAGGGGTCAGAAAAGACACAAAGGAAGATGGAAAGGGAAAGAGAAGGAAAGAAGCTAAACAAATAACAGAAGATCCGTCATAATGTGTTTCCCACAAAGTACTTGGCTTCAGTGTTAGATTTCAGATGAAGATGCTGGAAGAATAGTCGTGTGTATTATCCTTAAGTTCTCTGTGACGTCCAGATATTATCCACTCACTTCACTTGTGCATATGTGAGGCAGTTCTTATAACAGCAGAGCAACAGTCACATCTGAACAATATGGTGGGAACATGGATTTTTCATGACCTACGCAAAATGAAATAATCATAATTGATTGTAAATATGTGTGCAAAGATTAAAATCAATGATGATTTATACTGAGTACCTGACGTAGATGCCAGACTCCTGCTTGAACAAGTGACTTGCCATTATTTTCAGTTGTTCACTATAATAGCCAAGAACTACCTCTTCATCATTAATGTTTTGGATGGGGAATAAATTGCATCCTACACACCACAATAGTCCACCAGAGGTTTGGTTAACTCTGACTGATATAATTGTGCAAAATTTATAAATCAACCCCAATAGTCAACCCAGTTAACTAAGACAAATACATATTAGTTTTATTTAATCATAAAAATATTAGAAATCATTGGTTGTTACAGTACCTTCATCATGTTGTCATGAAGTCCCTACTTGTCCTTACCATCAACACAAGTAATCTACTTTTCATTACTTCTGTTTTATCTCTGATTCTCTTTACAGTCTTTATATATAACAAGATATCTTGAGACATATCTATGGTCATATATTGATCTTTACAGTCTTTATATATAGCAAGATATCTTGAGACATATCTATGGTCATATATTGATCTTTACAGTCTTTATATATAGCAAGATATCTTGAGACATATCTATGGTCATATATTGATCTTTACAGTCTTTATATATAGCAAGATATCTTGAGACATATCTATAGTCATATATTGATCTTTACAGTCTTTATATATAGCAAGATATCTTGAGACATATCTATGGTCATATATTGATCTTTACAGTCTTTATATATAGCAAGATATATTGAGACATATCTATGGCCAGGTATTGATCTTTTTTTTCTCTGTTTGTTTGTTGTCATATGGAAATTCATGGTAATAAAGGTTCATTGTTGTCAGGCTAGAATCTAAGGTCTGGTCTGTATCAATCAACAAACCTGCTTTTCTAAACCTGTATCACATGAGCCCTCATTGTGTGGCCTTCGAGAGAATGTAAGTCTGGTTATCCTACATATGGGAGGCTTCTAATGCCTGGTATTGTTGTGTCATTCTTCTCTTTATGCACAAACTTCGTCCATTGTGTTGCCACAAGGATTCACCAAGTTGTTGATGGCCGTGGCTGGGGGATGAAGGTCACATTAAATGTAATTAAGGTTAATTTGTCATGTTACTGCAATAATCTAATGTTCCTGTTCGTCCTGTATGGTTATTCTAATCACACAACATCGTCAGTCTCTCTCTCTCTCTCTCTCTCTCTCTCTCTCTCTCTCTCTCTCTCTCTAATTGCTGGAAGCAGTATAACGGATCCTTATAATACTGATGTATGAGGGATATAAACTCAGTCTCCAGTGTTTAGTCTCGATTCCCAGAAACCTTGGAAAGGTAAAGACTCACTCAGTTCCCCGGGGGCCCGGCTCTGTGTTGTTGTGTAAGACAAACGTAAAGTCTATCATTACCTATAGCTATACCGCAGTCATGTTGGCAACACTACTACCATAACCGGCCCACTCCACTTCCCTCCAGGCCGGCTACCTGACACGCACACCTCATTGGTTGTTGCTATTTTGACCGCCAATTTTATCGTTAAAATTTAAATCGATACTGTATCAGTTTTATATCAGTGCGTACACAGTATCATTATATTGCGGTGAACATCTACATTATGTTGATTATTTAAGATAACAAGTAGGAGACAAAAACAAATATCCAGAGCGAAAAAAAAAAGAAACTAACATTTGATATTGGCAGACTCCAGATTGGAGCGCCCCCCCCCCCCCAGACGGCCAGGGGGGAAGTGGAGTCGTCGAGACTAAGCCATCACGAGTGACCAGCGTTGCCAACATGACTGCGGGCGGCAGGGTAGCACATAACTGTTCCAGCTCAAGTTGCAAAGTTTCCCTGTTCTTAATCTAACCCTAAATAATTATTTCATTATGTGACACTCTGTGTCCAGGTAGTGGCCATTATAACAATATAATCTGGAAAATAGATAGGCTGGAAACAACCCAAAATCGTGAAATAAATGAGTGTTAAGCACCAAACAAGTGTGGCAGTTGTGACTGAACGTCATTAAACCCGTCCAAAATGATGCCATGGATGATAACTCACTGGTAAGTCCGTAGCCGCCACCTCCACCCTCACCAGAACAGCTATGTTACCACACCAAGGCACCTGGGTTCACTCACTATGAATCATAGGTACGAGATTCACAACGGTTCCCATACCATCATGATTCATAACGGTTCCCATACCATCATGATTCATAACAGTTCCCATACCATCATGATTCATAACGGTTCCCATACATCATGATTCATAACGGTTTCCCATTACCATCATGATTCACAACGGTTCCCATACCATCATGATTCATAACGGTTCCCATACCATCATGATTCATAACGGTTCCCATACCATCATGATTCATAACGGTTCCCATACCATCATGATTCATAACGGTTCCCATACCATCATGATTCACAACGGTCCCATACCATCATGATTCATAACGGTTCCCATACCATCATGATTCATAACGGTTCCCATACCATCATGATTCATAACGGTTCCCATACCATCATGATTCATAACGGTTCCCATACCATCATGATTCATAACGGTTCCCATACCATCATGATTCATAACGGTTCCCATACCATCATGATTCATAACGGTTCCCATACCATCATGATTCATAACGGTTCCCATACCATCATGATTCATAACGGTTCCCATACCATCATGATTCATAACGGTTCCCATACCATCATGATTCATAACGGTTCCCATACCATCATGATTCATAACGGTTCCCATACCATCATGATTCATAACGGTTCCCATACCATCATGATTCATAACGGTTCCCATACCATCATGATTCATAACGGTTCCCATACCATCATGATTCATAACGGTTCCCATACCATCATGATTCATAACGGTTCCCATACCATCATGATTCATAACGGTTCCCATACCATCATGATTCACAACGGTTCCCATACCATCATGATTCATAACGGTTCCCATACCATCATGATTCATAACGGTTCCCATACCATCATGATTCATAACGGTTCCCATACCATCATGATTCATAACGGTTCCCATACCATCATGATTCATAACGGTTCCCATACCATCATGATTCATAACGGTTCCCATACCATCATGATTCATAACGGTTCCCATACCATCATGATTCAGAACGGTTCCCATACCATCATGATTCATAACGGTTCCCATACCATCATGATTCACAACGGTTCCCATACCATCATGATTCAGAAGAGTTCCCATACCATCATGATTCATAACGGTTCCCATACCATCATGATTCATAACGGTTCCCATACCATCATGATTCACAACGGTTCCCATACCATCATGATTCATAACGGTTCCCATACCATCATGATTCATAACGGTTCCCATACCATCATGATTCATAACGGTTCCCATACCATCATGATTCATAACGGTTCCCATACCATCATGATTCATAACGGTTCCCATACCATCATGATTCATAACGGTTCCGATACCATCATGATTCATAACAGTTCCTATACCATCATGATTCACAAGAGTTCCGATACCATCATGATTCGAATGCGAGAGGCGTGAGCTCGGCAACAAACCTTCTAGACTTTCATCAATGACTGTACAACATACAGGTGGCTCCGTCACTGTAGACGTCAGTCACCATACATTACTGGTTGTCTGGTACAACATACAGGTGGCTCCGTCACTGTAGACGTCAGTCACCATACATTACTGGTTGTCTGGTACAACATACAGGTGGCTCGGTCACTGTAGACGTCAGTCACCATACATTACTGGTTGTCTGGTACAACATACAGGTGGCTCCGTCACTGTACACGTCAGTCACCATACATTACTGGTTGTCTGGTACAACATACAGGTGGCTCCGTCATGTAGACGTCAGTCACCATACATTACTGGTTGTCTGGTATAACATACAGGTGGCTCCGTCACTGTAGACGTCAGTCACCATACATTACTGGTTATCTGGTACAACATACAGGTGGCTCCGTCACTGTAGACGTCAGTCACCATACATTACTGGTTGTCTGGTACAACATACAGGTGGCTCCGTCACTGTAGACGTCAGTCACCATACATTACTGGTTGTCTGGTACAACATACAGGTGGCTCCGTCACTGTAGACGTCAGTCACCATACATTACTGGTTGTCTGGTACAACATACAGGTGGCTCCGTCAC
The DNA here is from genome assembly GCF_036320965.1 of Panulirus ornatus. Classification (NCBI taxonomy): domain Eukaryota; kingdom Metazoa; phylum Arthropoda; class Malacostraca; order Decapoda; family Palinuridae; genus Panulirus; species Panulirus ornatus. The sequence goes on from NC_092232.1 coordinate 57,650,915, forward strand.
TGTAGACGTCAGTCACCATACATTACTGGTTGTCTGGTACAACATACAGGTGGCTCCGTCACTGTAGACGGCAGTCACCATACATTACTGGTTGTCTGGTACAACATACAGGTGGCTCCGTTACTGTAGACACTGTAGATTCTTTAGGTTTAACCATAAACCTTAACTAAAGCAATATGGGAACATGAACAAATTTTACGACTGAAATATCAGAGACGATCGAAATTAAGAGTGAATGAGAACGATATAAACACACAGTTTAAAAGGACAAAGTATGAATGGCAGCCAGGGAATAAGAGGCCGCCCAGCTAAATTTAAAAGTTCGCGTTCAGTGGCAGAGTTAAATTAATTGTACAGACTTCCATTGCTCTTCTGGAATTTAAAGGTCATGTGTACCTCTACAGTCAGAATTTAAAGGTTCATATTAAAGTGCAGAATATCAAGAGTATCATTAAAATAATTCACTTTAAATTCTTTAGTTATGTGAAGCATTTCATACAACAGCTGCAATATGACGGTGTATAAAAGTTCACTGTTGCATGGTAGTATCAAAGTGTTTAATTGACGAGGTTAATTAACCTAACCTAACCTAACCTAACCTAATGACGTATCTAAAAGGACTTTGTTGACATAATGCAGCTGGAAGATTTACGTTCAAATGATGATGTTTAAATGTTCGTTAATGAATGAGGGAGTTAAATGGATGAATTTTAAGTTCGCGTTTCATGGAGTCGTTTTGAAACAATTTGTTAAAATGTCAGAGTTTAAATGATCATATGTACCAGGTTGGCCAGATGGCGGGAGTGTGTAGACACAGCCATAATCATCCGATGTTTGCATTTAGAAACTGACAAATGTAATATAGCAAGAAATATGAACAAAACAGTGAGTTGGTGACATGTTTCATATATTTGTAATACAACTCTGAAGATAGTTCGTAGATCTTTAAGGGGAATGAATGGTGGATAAATGGTGAGAAAATGTGCAAAAACGGGGCTAAGTATTTCAGTCCAAACTAGAATTCTTTTGTTCACTTCTTCGACATTGATCTCAGGACATTTCAATGGCTGATATTTACATGATACAGAAAACCATCGAACAGGGACGATAGACAGATAAAAGGTTATATAAATAGGTAAACTGAAAGATGTAGGTGCAATCAGAGTCGCCTATGATTTCGTTCACAGCGAATGAGATGATAAATGGGCGAGGCTATAACCATCGTCTATGATTATTGTAAATGACTAATAATGATTAATCTTTATTGTTTTTGTGCGACTGCTGTTAGCCTTTGAAGGTTAATGTTCCCTCAAAGTTGCCCGGACCCTACCACTAGGAGGTCAGCAGTTCGACTTAGGGTCCATTTGTGCCATGTTTATGGCACCCAACAGAATGGATGTATTTTTCTTATTTTTTTTTTTTCATCCCTATGGATGGGACTCATAAATGTTAGGAACTTTTCCTAACGATTTGATCCTTTATGATAACCGCTTCATCCGTAAAATAGTTTGACAATAATTTGCAACTGAATGAGAACTTTTGAAATTGGAAGTGTCTTCTGAGGACCGGGTATAACAGGGTCGACTGCTGGAGGAGGAGCAGCTTCTCCAATCTCAGCGAAGGGAACTTAAGGTTCAAGGAATTTCAGGGATGAATGTTGGTGGTGTGGACTTTAATCTTCAACACGGCAGCTTCAGCTTTAGGGTCGGCTGCTGCTGTAGATGCTGCTGATCCTCCAGTCGCAGCGACGGACACATCAGGGTCTTCATCGACGACCAGTACGAGTACGTCGGGATCCACCAAGCCTGATTCATCCCCATAGAAGTAGGGGATCAAGGTCACCAATTCAGTGGTAGGCATCACTTTGCCCCGTTGTTTGGTGGGAGCCAAAGAAACATTGATGGGGATGGCGGCTGCTCCTGTGTCAACTACACCAGTTTCCTCGCTGGGTCCGCCTTTGCACAGGTCATCATCATCTTGATGCCGAGTCTGGATCTTCACCACTACTCTCTCGTGCACGGGTTCGATATCCAGATGTGATCTCTTCCTGGAAGGCCTTTGGCATTCTGGAAGGCACCGCTTTCCTCCCTGGGCCAGGCCCTCACTGCCGGACAACCAGGCAATTCTGGTGTAGGCGTACTCCTGGTGGCGGCCGTTGCGTCCTCCAAGTCTGCGATCTGCCTTGATGCCCCACCGTCCCAGTGTTCTCCCGACGTTCAGGACGGCAGCTTTCTCGTACCCGAACCCTTCGCAGAATTCACAGTATCGCAAATATAGCTCAGTTCGGCTTATACAATCTTTAACAGCCCCGGTTTGCTGGATGTGAGCCTCGAAAAATTCAAGGAAGGATTCCTTGCCAGGGTACCGATGGGCAGCGCGGACGTGAGTCATTTCTGCGATCTGGTGAGATGAGTGATTTACTTGACGAAGTAAACTTTCATAGACCAGCACTTGCAAAAATATAGTGAAGCCACACAAAAATATAGTAGACTAGCGTTTCCTCATTGATTTAATATCCTAGATGATAGAGTAACAGAGTGAAGTTGAAGCACTAGTGTAGTGAAGATGAAACATCAATATAGTAAAGATGGCAGGATGCGGTAGAGGGTGTACACTGGGCAGAATTACCTCTTGTGGAGAGTGTAATGTAGCTTGTAGTGGAAAGATAATGACATCAATGATGGTGTGTGTGTATGTGTGGGCGTGTGTGTGTGTGCGTGTGTGTGTGTGTGTGTGTGTGTGTGTGTGTGTGTGTGTAGTTGTACAAAGACTATATAAGAAGGACAGGAAAGCAGGAGTAATCTCGCGCGAGCAATGACTGCTTTAATTGTGCGCGTTGTCAACAGCTGGTGGTACTAATTACCCTTGCGCTGTCTGGCTGTCTGTTTGTTGACGAAAACTTTACAGTGAGTTTTCAGTTTAAAAAAAAAAGAAAATAATCTAAAACTTGCTTTTTTATGTTTTTCCCAAGGATGAAGCATTGTATGGACGACTTGAGACAACTATGAGCAATAACATATATAGGTCACATTAAACACAATGTTAGGGACCAAATCAACTAGACGGTTTCATCAACATTCATGCCATATCAACCAGGACATATTTCATTCTTTAACATTAAAGCAACATATTTACATACATATCCTGTAATTGGTCCACGTAAGCCTAATGATCTTGATGAAGTGATTATGCAGATAAGAGATGATGGGAAATACTCTAACAATAATGAGCTTGAAAACAAAGTTAACTAGCATAAGTGACTCGTCAATAAGTAAGCTCAAGAATATTTCTTTCTTTAATTACAAAACTGTAGGTATTGGGGAAATATGGTATGTACTTCTTGATATCTAAAAAATTCGCCTTTGTCTTTGTTGAGTTTGTAAAAAAATGTGGTTGTTTGTTATCTACTTGTCTTAGATTTATCCCATCCTACGTTTATATTTATGAATGTCTTACCAATTCTATCACAGCAATACCCCTTACCTTTCTTTGTCCTGTGGAAATGTTTGTAAAATGTGATGTGTGGGAGTAGTTTTCCTCCTCTTGCATATCACACATAGATAACATCTTTTTCTGCTCATAATCATATATCTGATTAATCTCATGTGAGTTCTAAGTACCGAATCATAGACACCATTATCTCTCACCGTCATGTTCACTACAGAAAGAGACACCATTATCTCTCACCATCATGTTCACTACAGAGGGAGACACCATTATCTCTCACCATCATGTTCACTGCAGAGAGAGACACCATTATCTCTCACCGTCATGTTCACTGCAGAGAGAGACACCATTATCTCTCACCGTCATGTTCACTACAGAGAGAGACACCATTATCTCTCACCATCATGTTCACTACAGAGGGAGACACCATTATCTCTCACCATCATGTTCAATACAGAGGGAGACACCATTATCTCTCACCATCATGTTCACTACAGAGGGAGACACCATTATCTCTCAATATCATGTTCACTACAGAGGGAGACACCATTATCTCTCACCATCATTAAGTTTTGGCCTGCAAGTAACAGAGAACTGCTACCCAGGACCACCTGGCCATTGTTTGATTGTGCCAACATTTCCATCTATCGATCGCCAATATAACCAGTCTGTCCCATCTATCGATCGCCAATATACTCAATCTGTCCCATCTATTCATTTTCATTATACACTGTCTGTCCCTATCTGTCGATCTTCACTATACCTTGTCTGTTCCCATCTGTCGATCTTCACTATACCTTGTCTGTTCCCATCTATCGATCTTTACTATACCCTGTCTGTCCCATCTATCGATCTTCACTATACCCTGTATGTCCTATCTATCGATCTTCACTATACCCAGCCTGTCCCATCTATGGATCTTCACTATACCCTGTCTGTCCCGTCTCTCGATCTTCACTATACCCTGTCTGTCCCATCAATCAATTCATTATAATGTGTGTCCCATCTACACATCGTCACTATACCATCTGTCCCATCTATGGATCTTCACTATGCCCAGCCTGTCCCATCTGTCAATCTTCACTATACCCAGCCTGTCCCATCTATGGATCTTCACTATACCCTGTCTGTCCCATCAATCAATTCATTATAATAAGTGTCCCATCTGCATATCCTCACTATACCATCTGTCCCATCTATGGATCTTCACTATACCCAGCCTGTCCCAACTATCAATCTTCATTATACCCTGTCCGTCCCATCAATCAATTCATTATAATGTGTCCCATCTACACATCTTCACTATACCCTGTCTGTCCCATCTACGAATCTTCACTGCACCCTGTCAGTCCCATGTATGCATCTTCACTAAACCCTGTCTCTCCCATCTATGGATATTCACTATACCCTGTCTGTCCCATCTATCAATCTTCACTGTACTCAGTCTGTCCCGTCTATGGATATTCACTATATCCAGTCTGTCCCATCCACCTGTACCCCTGGTCACCATGTAACAACCATTAACCCACTTACAATATTTTAGATGGTCTCTACATTTAAAATCGCCGAAGTCGACTATGCTTTTGTTTCTATGTGGGATATTATAGCATGGGGGTACCTTACTATATTTTCCATATCAATATAGACTCACTATATTTGTGGACATACAAGGATAACCGAGGTTACTTCGTAAAGTGCACAACGTAATCATAGTATCTTCAACATGGAAGTTTTTGCACAAAGCTCAGTTGTGGAGGTGGTCGAGCAGCAGCAGGTGCTCTGGGTCGCCCTCCTTGACCAGGCCTACCTGCCTTTCCACGATGAGGAGGACTTGCTGGACCGTCCACCACACGAGACCCGACTCCCACGTATAGATGAGTTGGGCTGCGATGATGACGACATACATGTCATCGTGCCCACCAACGAGCAGTTGCAAGGGGTTCTCAAAACCGTCCTGCAGAGGTATACCATCAGGGTCGTCAACGTTCCATACAAAATCTCAAGGACGAACGTCTGGGAATTCTTCAAGCAGTTCGGCGACATCGTTCGCTTCGACATGCAGTCCTACACGACCTACGAGAACCACCGCGGGATTGCCGTCATCCAGTACTCCTGCTATGCCTCCTACAAGAAGGCACTTCTTGCCGACATGACACCACTCTCCGTCAACGGACGCTGTGCAAAAGTGAAACCTCACCGTCCCACTGATGCTGACCAAGTGATCTCGCCCACTCAAGTGGCACTGCAGTCCACACTCCCTACCAGACTCACCATCCATGAGGAAATGCAGCCCACCCCACTTGTCAGGCCCACCTTCAGGGAGACATGGCAGGTCTCAAGACCTGTCAGGCACACCATTCAAGACCGACTTGGTCCCCCAACACACGTCAGGCCCACCATTCAAGACCGACTTGGTCCCCCAACACATGTCAGGCCCAGCGTTCTTGACCGACTGGGACCAATAACACATGACATGTCCTACGTTACAGACCGACTGCACTCCGCACCACGTACGGGCGTTAAAAGGCGTGTCGAGATGACACACGCTCCCCATGCCAAAAGATTCAGTTGGTGAGGAACCTGAGTTCTTTCTTCCTGCTGGTGCTGCAGGAGAACACGGCCCTAGAGTGGACACTGAAGGTGTATTTGTGTTTGTGTTTGGGTTATCAATGAGGAGCTAACACCAAGACAACTTTAGTTTGGCCTCGCCAAGGATTACGTTAATCTGTCGGAAGTCTGGCTTTCTCCCAGTAGTGGATGACACATAATATCTACGTAGGGATGTTGAAAAACAAGGAAGAAAAAAAGATGGAAACATTATCCCGCCCAAAAAAAATACATAAATTCACGGGGATGATTTCCTTCGTCATCAAAGAAAAAATGAAACTCTTCCGACGCTACCGTGCCCTCCATAAAGCAACCCTCAAAGAAATCACTTTCTACACAATGCGCAAGGATTCGGTTAGCCAATCTTCATATGACTGGGGCTATTGTTCCCTCTGATTGATTCATTTTTCAAGATTAAGGAAAGTTATAATAAAAATATTGTATTGAGTTTCTCCGTTGGCGTCAGGGTAAACACCCATCCCCCCCGAAGCTTGGTTACCTTTCCGTGGTGGGGGGGACTTCATGGATTGGGCAGTAGCAACCATCGATGGTTGCTTCTGTTCAATCCATGAACGAAAAACCAAGCATCTTGAACGTAATTTTCGTATAAATTTACTTGGTGTCAAAACTGACGCGAAACCGGTTGTCTCAATTTTGTCATAAATGTTTGTGCGTTTCGGCCTGATGGCAGGAGTCGGTTTGGCGCTGTGGTCATGAGGGAATACGAGGAAGATTGGCAACCGTCCCAGAAGTAGCTACAGTGAGGCCCAGCAGCTGTCCCTAATACTGTGGAAGGCACTCATGTAAGGTGTGCAGTGAGGCGCACCAGTAACAAGGGAAACGGACAACCAAAACAGCAATCTTGATCATCAGGAGGCTATCCAATGGTCAGAGTAAAGGACGATTATTGTATGGCATCGCTCAGAGGATGAAAATCTTAGCCGTGAAAATCAACAAGTAAAATAACTAGTAGTTAGTGGTAGTGAAGTGGAATTACCGTATTTCTGTGGTCTTAATAGTAAAACGAAACTTTTCGTTTTCTCCATCAATCTAGAGGTGTTGTAGACCACAATCCTTAAGGTTGTAAGGTAATGGTAACTACAAGGTTATTACCTCAGCAAATTTGTGATGGAAAGTGCAGGAAATGTGGTAATGTATATAATATAAATTATATAGTTGTATAATAGATGTGTATCAAAATTTTGTCTTCTCTGTTCCCGTTATTAATTCAAATACAGGTAAGTTTTCTCTCTAACGAGGTGGGATAAGCTACGTGCACTCGGCTTGTTAATGTGGTGACTTTCCCTTCATTACCACAATGGTGTGCTGAACTGAAGATGTAGAATTCCGTAGACGAAACTAAGATAGGAAATCAATCTACATCAAAAATTGAACATATGCATCTTTAGATGGACATAAAACAAACGGACGGAGGGGCACACTGGAGAATATGAATTTCAATATCACCACTTAAAGTGGGCCTTTCAACTAGTTGTGGCTTTAAAGCAAACTTTTTCTAGCCAAGTTTTAGTTAGCACCTAAACTAATCCCCACGACCTTACCTTAAGAAATATTTTCAGAAGGTACTGTCTGAACATATTTCTAAGGTAAGGACATTTAGTTTTGGTTTAGATGCTACCCTAACCTAGGCTAGAAAAAGTTTCCTTTGCTTCAGAGCCCCAACTACGTAGACGGGCTACTGTTGACATTAAACAGTAACAGAAAGGTGATAAAACTGAGATGACATGAATAAAAATATAGAATGGGTCAGTTGAAAGTTGAAGTATTTGGTAAATACAATTTTTGATAGATCCAAATGCATCCTAAAGTCAGTCACTTAAATCACAACGCTGAATATTGTTTTAATTGTTGGAACTAGTCACAGGAAGTAATAATATCAAGCTTAAAGGGATGCCATTACAATAACTTTATATACCTGCATATGATCTCTTAAACTCCTTTTCCCTAAATGTGAATGGATTTAAGTCGTTTAATCAGCTCTCTGAATTTGTTTCTCAGTCCAATAATCATCTTTGGAGATTACCTCAGTAATTTCTCCATTCAATGTCTTCCTTTTCAAATTAGTTGACGACCACAGCAGTGCAATATCCAAGCTGGAATGGCTATGTTTTGGGAAGGCGAGAGGTCAGGTTATGCAAGAATGTTAGAAATGGCTTCCATCAGTTTCTACCCTATCTACTCTAAAAATTTTGGGATATTAGAACTTAGAGATTTATGAGTAGATAATACAATGTAGTTATCTTTGCAAGATATCCAACATGAGATTATAATCATAATAACAATATACTCACAAGGTCAATATATAGTCACCGGAATATTATATTTATCATGATAATGTATCACTTATGACAAAATATGCATGATTAAAAAATGACAATATAGCACCTACAAAAAATATCACATTGCTAATATAGCCAAGGTGACGTTATATACACGATAGTACTGTAACGAAAATAAGATGATAGCCAAAATGACAATATGTTCATAATGACAATACTGCCACTATGTATATATATTCTCCATGACACTATAGCTACACTGACAGTAAAGCTATCTTCACAAAAGCGTAAAATTGAAAATACAGCAAACGACAATATAGCCACCATGACAATACAGCCATCTTGACAATAAAGTCACGATATAAATCAATCGCCAGCACATTAGAAACGCGCTGAGAGTAATTTACAGACTTTATAGATATCATGGAAATATTGCCTCCATGTCAATATATTTGCTATGACAATTTAGCCATTATGATAATACAGTCACGTCGACAATGTATTCACTATGACAATAAAACTACCATGATCATATAACTGATATGACAATACAGTCAAAGCAAAAATATAGAAACATTCAACTTATATTCACAAAGGCAATATAACCATCTGACAATATAGATAGTGTAAATAAATAGTCGTTTTCGGATCATAGGAAACATATAGACTCCAGGACAATATAGTCTGTGAGAAAATAGTGACTCAGACAGGATTTATCACTATAATACAGTCATAACATTATAGCTGTCATGTAATTGTAGTCAACATGACAAAATTATCACAATGAAATAAAACGGTATTACAATATAGTTACCATAATTATACACCAATCATGATTATATAATCAGCAGGTTGACATAAACAATATCACTGTACATCTTGGGAGGAATTTAAAACGTTGTTTACATCAGGTTGTGAGGAATCATTCTCAGATAGTTTACTACACGTCCTTTTACGTGCTCTTAACACAACATACTTGGATGATACGTCAGTCCCTGATCACTGGAGTACCTTACATGGAAGAATGAGATTAGTTAGGCAGGATTATGAATCCTTACCCTGGATATCGGCCATGATGAATCCTGAAACTCATGTGCAAACACTCATGCGTTTATTACACATAACCTTCATTCTCAAGGACCTGACCTCCAGACGTAAGACGACGGTTACTTAATGAGAACATCGACCCATCATTGTGGGTCGGTAACAAAAGTGTTGAATTACACTCAAAAGAAATGTGGTTATTCCAACACCAAGACACTGGGGAGAGTGTCGGCTTCCCAAAGTGTGACGTAACATTCTAGTGGTCAACACAATCATTCTTCTCATGGTCAAATACAGCGATTCAGTGATGACAAACACTCACATAAAGTGACGTGCTTCCGGTGTGGCCAACCAGGACATAAAGCGAATGTGTGTCCTTACACATGGGACTCATTCTCACGTGAGCCTCGACCAGAACAACAAACGCAGTCAACGACCCATGTCATCACAGCCTCGGTCGTCACAATTCTGCCGACCTAGTCATGATTTCCTCCAGTCAGACATCAGGCTGACCTTCACCCGCTCGCGCCCAACACCACCAAGCAGGTGTTCATATCATAGCAACGCTAGACACACTTCAGCGGAATGTCGAGCATTAGCTAGACAGACGTCACCTAACACAGGTTCATCATGTCATTATCAACAATGACAATCTCTCGCTCATGACAAGACTCCATCACATAAGGAACTCTTAAGACATTTTCGTTCTTCGCCATTTTCTCACATTACAAGTTTCGATTTAGTGGGTTCTTTCCAGGATAAGCCAATCACAATCTTTCTAGACAGCGGCGCGGAAGCAGATGTCGTTCATTATGATTTTATTCAACCATTAATGGGGCGCACTCAACTTGTTCAATGCTCGGACTTTTACCCATCCCTTCAAAGTATCTCAAATGAAAATCTCGACGTAAGGGGCACTATTAAAATGAACATTCGCATATGCGACTCGGTCATGACCGTCACCCCTTACATTGTTCGTGGTGTAACCTTTCCTGCTAACTTGTTACTAGGACGCCACTCTATGTGTGGCACAACATAAGATCTGTCCTATTTATCATGTGGTTTGTGTTGATAATACGTTCCTGCCATTGTCAGAGAAGAGTTCTCACTCAGTCAGAGTCATTAATACATCGGCTCCCACGTCCTGCTTCACGGTAGATAATACGCATCCTTTTTACTTTTCTACTCATCATTGTCCTGGTAAACTGAGAACCAACATGACTCTGCATAGTGACACATTAACGAAGGTTCCTCTCTCACTTTCTCGAACATGGATGAATGATCATGGACTTAGACATAGTCAGGGTGATCTCGCACTAAGAGTAGTTGCTGAACCTTCCTCACTAACTGTCACACGACTATCCATGATGGACGCCTCTATTCATGAGACCGCAGATGGAGAGGTCACCATATACATTGCCAATACGGGACCCACAACTGTCCGCCTCCGTAGAGGGGCCAATCTTGAGCAATTCTCCGTTTTGAAGTCGGGAATTCAAGACGAGGAGTTGCATGAGTTTAATATCCGTCTAGTCTCACATTCCATTAACCCACCACCACCTACTCCTCCTACCCCAGACTCAGCAGTGCACGGCTTGAGTCAGCTCCCCACCATCACCCCTGACATGATATCCAAGGTAGGATTAACCAAACATGTTGACCAGTTAACAGACTTACTTAACCAGTCTAGGTCTACTATTGCCTTATCGGGAGAACCACTCGGTAGAACTCATTTGGATGTTCACATTATTAACTTAGAGAAAAACACACGTCCTGTTGACGTCCCAGCCTATCGATTGCCCCACACACGCGCACAGAGACATAGCAAACAAACTTGTTCAGGACATGTTGAAAGATAAGGTTATAGAGGAATTACGGTCACCATGGAATTTACCACTTCTGATCGTTCCGAAAAAGGACGGAACTTTTAGACCAGTCATAGATTTTAGAAAACTCAACAACAAGGTCACTTTGAAAGATGGTTTCCCATTACCAGTGGTATCAGAGCTTCTTCATAGCCTTGGTAACAATAAGGTATTTTCAACTTTGGATTTATTGAGTGGATTTTGGCAGATTTCCTTGTCAGAGGAAAGCCGCCCACTGACTGTGTTCAGTACGCCAGATGGTCATTGGCAGTTCATATGCATCATGCCCTTCGGTCTTCATTCCTCACCGGTGATCACCTTCTCAAGGTTAATGACTAACATTTGTCGTCACATGTTGGGCCAAGATGTATTGGTTTATCTTGATGATATAATTGTCATGTCTCCATATATTGCTTCTCATCTCAAAAGATATGTACATGTGTATATATGTTTATGTGTCTGTGTGTATATGTATATGTACATTGAGATGCATCCGTATGTATATTTGCGTGTGTGGACGTGTATGCATATACATGTGTATGTGCGTAGGTTGGGCCATTCTTTCGTGTGTTTCCTTGCGCTACCTCGCTAACGCGAGAGACAGCGACAAAGCAAAATGATAATAATGATAATAATATATATATATATATATATATATATATATATATATATATATATATATATATATATATATATATATATATATATTATCCCTGGGGATAGGGGAGAAAGAATACTTCCCACGCATTCCCTGCGTGTCATAGAAGGCGACTAAAAGGGGAGGGAGCGGGGGGCTGGAAATCCTCCCCTCTCATTATCTTTTTTTGTTTTTCCAAAAGAAGGAACAGAGAAGGGGGCCAGGTGAGGATATTCCCTAAAAGGCCCAGTTCTCTGTTCTTAACGCTACCTCGCTAACGCGGGAAATGGCGAATAGTTTGAAAGAAAGAATATATATATATGGAAGTAAGGGGAGTGGGGGAGGACTGGGATGTATTTAGGGAATCAGTGATGGATTGCGCAAAAGATGCTTGTGGCATGAGAAGAGTGGGAGGTGGGTTGATTAGAAAGGGTAGTGAGTGGTGGGATGAAGAAGTAAGAGTATTAGTGAAAGAGAAGAGAGAGGCATTTGGACGATTTTTGCAGGGAAAAAATGCAATTGAGTGGGAGATGTATAAAAGAAAGAGACAGGAGGGCAAGAGAAAGGTGCAAGAGGTGAAAAAAAGGGCAAATGAGAGTTGGGGTGAGAGAGTATCATTAAATTTTAGGGAGAATAAAAAGATGTTCTGGAAGGAGGTAAATAAAGTGCGTAAGACAAGGGAGCAAATGGGAACTTCAGTGAAGGGCGCAAATGGGGAGGTGATAACAACTAGTGGTGATGTGAGAAGGAGATGGAGTGAGTATTTTGAAGGTTTGTTGAATGTGTTTGATGATAGAGTGGCAGATATAGGGTGTTTTGGTCGAGGTGGTGTGCAAAGTGAGAGGGTTAGGGAAAATGATTTGGTAAACAGAGAAGAGGTAGTGAAAGCTTTGCGGAAGATGAAAGCCGGCAAGGCAGCAGGTTTGGATGGTATTGCAGTGGAATTTATTAAAAAAGGGGGTGACTGTATTGTTGACTGGTTGGTAAGGTTATTTAATGTATGTATGACTCATGGTGAGGTGCCTGAGGATTGGCGGAATGCGTGCATAGTGCCATTGTACAAAGGCAAAGGGGATAAGAGTGAGTGCTCAAATTACAGAGGTATAAGTTTGTTGAGTATTCCTGGTAAATTATATGGGAGGGTATTGATTGAGAGGGTGAAGGCATGTACAGAGCATCAGATTGGGGAAGAGCAGTGTGGTTTCAGAAGTGGTAGAGGATGTGTGGATCAGGTGTTTGCTTTGAAGAATGTATGTGAGAAATACTTAGAAAAGGAAATGGATTTGTATGTAGCATTTATGGATCTGGAGAAGGCATATGATAGAGTTGATAGAGATGCTCTGTGGAAGGTATTAAGAATATATGGTGTGGGAGGAAAGTTGTTAGAAGCAGTGAAAAGTTTTTATCGAGGATGTAAGGCATGTGTACGTGTAGGAAGAGAGGAAAGTGATTGGTTCTCAGTGAATGTAGGTTTGCGGCAGGGGTGTGTGATGTCTCCATGGTTGTTTAATTTATTTATGGATGGGGTTGTTAGGGAGGTAAATGCAAGAGTTTTGGAAAGAGGGGCAAGTATGAAGTCTGTTGGGGATGAGAGAGCTTGGGAAGTGAGTCAGTTGTTGTTCGCTGATGATACAGTGCTGGTGGCTGATTCATGTGAGAAACTGCAGAAGCTGGTGACTGAGTTTGGAAAAGTGTGTGGAAGAAGAAAGTTAAGAGTAAATGTGAATAAGAGCAAGGTTATTAGGTACAGTAGGGTTGAGGGTCAAGTCAATTGGGAGGTGAGTTTGAATGGAGAAAAACTGGAGGAAGTGAAGTGTTTTAGATATCTGGGAGTGGATCTGGCAGCGGATGGAACCATGGAAGCGGAAGTGGATCATAGGGTGGGGGAGGGGGCGAAAATCCTGGGGGCCTTGAAGAATGTGTGGAAGTCGAGAACATTATCTCGGAAAGCAAAAATGGGTATGTTTGAAGGAATAGTGGTTCCAACAATGTTGTATGGTTGCGAGGCGTGGGCTATGGATAAAGTTGTGCGCAGGAGGATGGATGTGCTGGAAATGAGATGTTTGAGGACAATGTGTGGTGTGAGGTGGTTTGATCGAGTGAGTAACGTAAGGGTAAGAGAGATGTGTGGAAATAAAAAGAGCGTGGTTGAGAGAGCAGAAGAGGGTGTTTTGAAGTGGTTTGGGCACATGGAGAGGATGAGTGAGGAAAGATTGACCAAGAGGATATATGTGCCGGAGGTGGAGGGAACAAGGAGAAGAGGGAGACCAAATTGGAGGTGGAAAGATGGAGTGAAAAAGATTTTGTGTGATCGGGGCCTGAACATGCAGGAGGGTGAAAGGAGGGCAAGGAATAGAGTGAATTGGAGCGATGTGGTATACCGGGGTTGACGTGCTGTCAGTGGATTGAAGCAAGGCATGTGAAGCGTCTGGGGTAAACCATGGAAAGCTGTGTAGGTATGTATATTTGCGTGTGTGGACGTATGTATATACATGTGTATGGGGGGGGTTGGGCCATTTCTTTCGTCTGTTTCCTTGCGCTACCTCGCAAACGCGGGAGACAGCGACAAAGTATAATAAAAAAAAAAATATATATATATATATATATATATATATATATATATATATATATATATATATATATATATATATATATATATATATATATATATATATATATATATATATATATATATGTTTGTGTGTGTGTGTGTGTGTGTGTGTGTGTGCAGATATCAATAAAATGGCAGGAGTGGATTATACGTACAAAAGGTGCTTATCAAATAAATATAAAATGCTGAATAGTGGTGAAAACTTTTGTATTTATTCCATTGAGAAATTAGTAAATTGAATCATATCTAGAGGGCAATAAGTTTTCAAGTAATAATGAGATTTGTTCTTCATCAAAATCAAACAGAAAACAAAAAAAAAATCATAAAAGCCTAATACGTTTGTGTTGCTAATCCAGGCCCATTTTTACCAAGTAATGTTGGGACGGCTCCACCCACTTTAATCACTTGAGTACATAGAATATATTATCGTCGATGTTAAAGAGTTTTCCCTTTTGATGTTATCCTTAAAATAAAGGTTAAGGAAAGTGAGATAGAGCTTAACGTTAAAGTTAGGATAGCTAAGGCATCCTTGATCATATAATCACTAGTCAGGTGTTAATATAGGTTAGGTTAGGTTCAGTATCCTTCATCAGGTCACCATTACCAAGGTGTTGTTATGTTGGGTCAGGCAACTTTAAACCAACTTTCAGTACTATTTACTCATAAAGCTCTAAGTTCTAATAACCCAAAATTTTTAGAGTAGATAGGGTAGAAACTGATGGAAGCCATTTCTAACATTCTTGAATAACCTGACCTCTCGCCTTCCCAAAACATAGCCATCCCAGCTTGGATATTGTACTGCTGTGGTCGTCAACTAATTTGAAAAGGAAGACATTGAATGGAGAAATTAGTGAGGTAATCTCCAAAGATGATTACTGGTCTGAGAAACAAATTCAGAGAGCAGATTAAACGACTTAAATCCATTCAGCTTTAGGGAAAAGAAGTTTAAGAGATCCTATACAGGTTTATGAAGTTATTATAATGGCATCCCTTTAACCTTGATATTTTTACTTCCTGTAACTAGTTCCAACAATTAAAATGATATTCAACATTGTGAGTTAAGTGACTGACCTTAGGATGCATTTGCATCTGTCAAAAACTGTATTTAGCAAATACTTCAACTTTCAACTGACCCATTCTATATTTTTATTCATTTCATCTCAGTTTTATCACCTTTCTGTTACTGTTTAATATCAACAGTAGCCCGTCTACGTAGTTGGGGCTCTGAAGCAAAGGAAACTTTTTCTAGTCTAGGTTAGGGTAGCATCTAAACCAAACCTAAATGACCTTACCTTAGAAATATGTTCAGACAGTACCTTCTGAAAATATTTCTTAAGGTAAGGTCGTGGGGATTAGTTTAGGTGCTAACTAAACCTTGGCTAGAAAAAGTTTGCTTTAAAGTCATAACTAGTTGAAAGACCTACTTTAAGTGGTGATATTGAAATTCATATTCTCCAGTGTGCCCCTCCGTCAGTTTGTTTTATGTCCATCTAAAGATGAATACGTTCAATTTTTGATGTAGATTGATTTTCTATCTTAGTTTCTTCTACGGAATTCTACATCTTCAGTTCAGCATACCATTGTGGTAATGAAGGGAAAGTCACCACATTTACAAGCCGAGTGGACGTAGCTTATCCCACCTCGTTAGAGAGAAAACTTACCTGTATTTGAATTAATGGACGGGAACAGAGAAGACAAAATTTTGATACACATTTATTATACAACTATACAATTTATATAATATACATTACCACATTTCCTGCACTTTCCATCACAAATTTGCTGAGGTCAACCTTGTACTTACCATTACCTTACAACCTTAAGGATGGTGCTCTACAACACCTCTAGATTGATGGAGAAAACGAAAAGTTTCGTTTTACTATTAAGACCACAGAAATACGGTGATTCCACTTCACTACCACTAACTACTAGTTATTTTACTTGTTGATTTTCACGGCTAAGATTTTCATCCTCTGAGCGAAGCCATACAATAATCGTCCTTATCTACTCTGAGCATTGGATAGCCTCCTGATGATCAAGATTGCTGTTTTGGTTGTCCGTTTCCCTTGTTACTGCTGCGTCTCACTGCACACCTTACATGAGTGCCTTCCACAGTATTAGGGACAGCTGCTGGGCCTCACTGTAGCTACTTCTGGGACGGTTGCCAATCTTCCTCGTATTCCCTCATGACCACAGCGCCAAACCGACTCCCGCCATCAGGCCGAAACGCACAAACATTTCTGACAAAATTGAGACAACCGCTTTCGCGTCAGTTTTGACACCAAGTGAATTTAAACGACAATTACGCTCAAGATGCTTGGTTTTTCGTTCATGGATTGAACAGAAGCAACCAACGATGGTTGCTACTGCCCAATCCATGAAGTCCCCCCCACCACGGAAAGGTAACCAAGCTTCGGGGGGGATGGGTGTTTACCCTGACGCCAACGGAGAAACTCAATATTAGTGCAGAGATCTTTTCCTCGGTAAAGAAAGTGTAGCCGGACTCCGCCCTCATGAGGTTACTGCACGACAGCAAAGATCACCCTTTGGTTGGCTGTGCTATAGGCAGCACAGCTCCGTCAAAGATCTCACTCCATAAGTGAACTTATATAGATTCCTTTTTTAACATTTTGTCTTGTCTATAAGGAACTCATCAGTTCTTCTCCAGTGAAAGCAAAAAATCATCGAGAAATTCATTTGCTTCCTCAATATCAGGATCTTGTGGCTCTGTGTGGGGGACGGGGCTGGTGGGCTGTGTGACTGGCTGTGTCTGGGGAGCGGGGCTGGTGGTCTCTGTGACTGGCTGTGTCTGGGGAGAAGGGATGGTGGTCTCTGTGACTGGCTGTGTCTGGGGAGCGGGGCTGGTGCTCTCTGTGACTTGCTGTGTCTGGGAAGCGGGGCTGGTGGTCTCTGTGACTTGCTGTGTCTGGGAAGCGGGGCTGGTGGTCTCTGTGACTTGCTGTGTCTGGGAAGCGGGGCTGGTGGTCTCTGTGACTTGCTGTGTCTGGAGATCAGGGGAAGTCTTGGGTATAAATTTCAATATACTGTGAGCGATATCGTATCTCAACCGATTCCTCTCGATCTTCTCTTGCACGGCCTTCATGATACGTTTGGGCGGCTTTCTCCATTTTCTTTGCATTTCAGTTGGTGATCCTGCGCCATCGAGCCACATGATACCAGAATAGTATCGTTCCTGTTTCCCAACGGGTCCAATCTTGGTGTCACACATGATGCCGAGTGAACCCAAATGGCGGCCGATGTTTACGTTGGAAGCCACGGGCTCGTTATGTATCTTGCAGTAACTTTCATACCGTTGCTGCAGCTCTTTCCTGCTGATAAGGTACCGCTTCATAGTAATAGTCTTTCCCTTCATTTGAACGAAGGTATTCATGAAACTAACAAAGGAAGCCTTTCCTTTGTAATCCCGTTTGTAGTAACAGAAAGCCATTGAAGACGTGGACTGGGTCAAGCGAAGTTACACAGACTAACAAGATAGTTCTATATTCAATGGTCCTGTATCAGCACTGAACTCGAAATACGTCAGAACGACAATTTCAACCCAGGGCTGGAGGCCCATTTGATGATATTCTCACGTCTTGCTCAACCAAGTAACCTCGGTTAGACCTTGTTTATATTTAAATATAGTAAAGTTAATATAGTGAAGCTTGATGTTTCTATTTATATGTAAGGTGCAATGTAGTTGATATAAGGTTCACCTTCCAGATGGGTTCCTGACATACCAACTTACAGCGACAAAGTATAATAAAAAAAAAAAAAATAATATATATATATATATATATATATATATATATATATATATATATATATATATATATATATATATATATATATATATTATCCCTGGGGATAGGGGAGAAAGAATACTTCCCACGTATTCCCTGCGTGTCGTAGAAGACGACTAAAAGGGAAGGGAGCGGGGGGCTGGAAATCCTCCCCTCTCGTTTTTTTTTTTTTTCTTTTTTTTCCAAAAAAGAAGGAACAGAGAAGGGGGCCAGGTGAGGATATTCCCTCTAAGGCCCAGTCCTCTGTTCTTAACGCTACCTCGCTAACGCGGGAAATGGCGAATAGTTTGAAAAAAAAAAAAAATAGATAAAGGCTACTGATATTGAAAACCAGATAACCATGAGGATATAGTGAAGATAGATTTTCATTAAGATAGAGTTCAGTGCTGTTGAAAGTGGGTTGACTACAAGGATGTAGTGAAGATGGTCTTTGACCAAAAATACGTTTGTGATATTGAAAGTAAGATGATTATGAGGATGTAGTGAAGATGGCTTTTAACAAGATAGAGGTCAATGATATTAAAAATGAGATAATAATACTGATGTAGTCAAGATAGTCTTTGTCTAAGATAAACGTCATTGATGATGAAAACAAGATGACTGTGAAGATGTAGTGAAGATAACCTAAAACCACATAAAAGCCATTGATAGTCAAAATGATTGTGAGGATGTAGTGATGATGGCGTTTGACCCATGATAAACGCCTGTATAGTTGAAAATAACATGATAGTCCAAAATAAAAACTAACAGTCTAATGAGATAATCAATTCAAAAGCAACGGTAAGCAACTAGAAATAAAAGGACCTAGAAAGTCCAACAAGTAACACCTAAACGATAAAAAATAAACAACCAAAAAATTAGATGGAATATTTCATATTTATGTCCATAATTTTGTTTATATATAAATACATATATATATGTGTGTGTATATATATATATATATATATATATATATATATATATATATATATATATATATATATATATATATATCTTTCTTTTCTTTCGTTCATATCATTTGCCATTTCCCGCGTCAGCGAAGTAGGGTTAAGAACAGAGGACTGAGCCTTTGAGGGAATATCCTCACCTGGCCCTCTTCTCTGTTCCTTCTTTTTGAAAATTAAAAAAAAAAAAAGAGAGGGGAGGATCCCCAGCCACCCGCTCCCTCCCCTTTTAGTCGCCTTCTACGACACGCAGGGAATACGTGGAAAGAATTCTTTCTCCCCTATCCCCAGGGATAAGTAATCATCTATTCACCCATATATCCATAGCACCTCATAAAACACATTTCTGCACAAGTAATTAAATAATAAGTAATCAATCCATCATATAACCTCTTTGTCGTATACCCTCCCTATTATCTATAATAAAATAATAAAATCCTAAATACCTGTAAATAAAAGGGAACACTTGAGCTTTCACCTTGGCTTTCTATTGCTCTGGTAATTTTCGTCCCACAAAGGGGCCCCTGAAACCAAAATATGCCTATCTACATAAGAAAAAGGTACAACATTCTTTTTTATTTTTACAAAATCCAGGAGCATTACTTTTTTCCATTACTTTGTAATTAGCTTCAAAATACTTCTTCCCAGTAAAGACAAACTGTAAATGACCAACAGCTTATATGCTGCCAAGAGGCACAAAAAATATTTTGCTCAGGGATAAAATACTATCACTTTAAACTCATTTCCTAAATTCCACTGATCAAACCAAAGGAAGAGCTGCTTGAGGATAAAAAAACACTTCGCTTAGGGATAAAACACGATCACTTTAAACTTATTTCCAAACTTTCATTGATTAAACCAAAGCAAGAGACTGCTTGAAGATGGTAAACACATTGTGGACAGTAGTTTGATTTACCATTTTTTGGTAGTCTAACTGTCTTGTTTGGGCCTGGTTGAAAAGCATGTCTTTGAAGAAGCTTTAGCGAGTTAAGCATAAAGCTGAAGTATAGTTCACAGACATATATTTCTTAAAAGGAGTACAGCTTAGATATTCCCATGTAATTCTGTGTCGGCTTTCAAAAATGTATCAGAGAAAAGGTATGTGTTGCTTTGTAAACAATTCAGAACATACATCACCTATGTACATGACCACAACGGCAACTTGGCACAGATATATTCTCACTCACACAGATGCATAGAGCATGATGGTTGTCTCAACCTCTTCCCTCCTCCTCCCCCAAAATCTCTTCTCTCCAAGCAGGGGTGGGGGGTAGGGGTGGGTTGGGGGGTGGCTGGAGGATAGAAACATCAGTGCAAGTCATGCCTCATGGGAGGGCCAGGTTTCCGCAGTAGGCTGGACGAGGAGTGGGTGTGCTTGAGAGAATCATTATGAGTTTTATATTCCATAACTGTATTGAGAGGAAGGTTAAGAACTCGCTTCAAAGTGTCACGGATTCGTCCTGTTGTTACTGTGTCCTGTGCACTTCGATTCCAGATAGAGATAATGTCCTCCTGAAATCTCACTGATATGACAGCACCACAGATCTCATCTCCAACCATGAACTGTTCACCTAGCATTGCCAATATCATGTTCTCTCAACACCGTGAAGCCAGTCCTTGGCGTAAACGAACAATCCATTTCCCTCCATTCTTATTCCCAACATCTTCTCACATGGGCTTTATTCCATCTTTAAAACTATGTATATCCGAGTGTGAAGTTAGGTCAACAGGAAGGACTAAACGACTATCGTAACCCCAAAACTGTTCCACTGATGCAAATCTTCCAAGTAACCTGAGGTTCTGGTCATAATTTTGTGTTGTAGTCTGCTTTCCTGGTGCTCGACGACTGAACCATATACAATAAGTATACTGCACTCTATGCTCCCCACACTTAACTTCAACTGATGGCAATGGTTTTTCTGTCTCCTTTGAGTCGCGATTTCCACCCTCTTCTTCACCCGAGTCATCATTAGATTTACGAGCATCGTATTTGTTCACCATGGTGGACATGATATAAGAGTTGTCAACTACACAGTACTGTATTTATTTTGTTTTGCTTTGTCGCTGTCTCCCGCGTTAGCGAGGTGGCGCAAAGAAACAGACGAAAGAAATGGCCCAAACCCACCCACATACACATGTATATACATACGCGTCCACACACGCACATATACATGCCTACACATCTCAACGTATACATATATATACACAAACAGACATATACATATATACACATGTACATAATTCATACTGTCTGCCCTTATTCATTCCTGTCGCCACCCCGCCACATATGAATATGACAACCCCCTCCCCCCGCATGTGTGCTAGGTAGCACTGGGAAAAGACAACAAAGGCCACATTCGTTAACACTCAGTCTTTAGCTGTCAGATATAATGCAACGAAACCACAGCTCCCTTTCCACATCAAGGCCCCACAGAACTTTCCATGGTTTACCCCAGACGCTTCACACACCCTGGTTCAATCCATTGACTGTACGTCGAACCCGGTATACCGCATCGTTCTAATTCACTCTATTCCTTACACGCCTTTCACCCTTCTGTATGTTCAGGCCCCGATCACTCAAAATTTTTTTCACTCCGTCTTTCCACCTCCAATTTGGTCTCCCACTTCTAGTCGTTCCCTCCAACTCTGACACATATATCCTCTTTGTCAATCTTTCCTCACTCATTCTCTCCATGTGACCAAACCATTTCAAAACACCCTCTTCTGCTCTCTCAACCACACTCTTTTTACTATCACACATCTCTCTTACCCTTTCATTACTTACTCGATCAAACCACCTAACACACATATTGTCCTGAAACATCTCATTTCCAACAAATCCACCCTCCTTCCGCACAACTCTATCTATAGCCCACGCCTCGCAACCATATAACATTGTTGGAACCACTATTCCTTCAAACATACCCATTTTTGCTTTCCGAGATAACGTTCTCACCATCCACACATTTCTAACGCTCCCAGAACTTTAACCCCCTCCCCCACCCTATGACTCACTTCCGCTTCCAAGGTTCCATCCGCTGCCGAATCCACTCCCAGATATCTAAAACACTTCACTTCCTCCAGTTTTTCTTCATTCAAATGTACCTCCCAACTGACTTTTCCCTCAACCCTACTGTACCTAATAACCTTGCTCTTATTCACATTTACTCCCAGCTTTCTTCTTTCACACATTTTACCAAACTCATTCACCAGTTTCTGCAGTTTCTCACCCGAATCAGCCACCAGCGCTGCATCATCAGCGAACAACAACTAACTCACTTCCCAAGCTCTCTCATCCACAACAGACTTCATACTTGCCTCTCTCTCCAAAACTCTTGCATTCACCTCCCTAACAACCCCGCAGACCGACATTCATTGACAACCAATCACTTTCCTCTTTTCCTACTCGAAGACATGCCTTACATCCTCGATGAAAACTTTCGCTGCTTCTAACAACTTGCCTCCCACACCATATATTCTTAATACCTTCCACAGACCATCACTATCAGCTCTATCATATGCCGTCTCCTGATCCATAAATGCCACATACAAATCCATTTGCTTTTCTGAGTATTTCTCACATACATTTTTCAAAGCATACACCTGATCCACACATCCTCTACCACTTCTGAAACCACACTGCTCTTTCCCAATCTGATGCTCTGTGCATGCCTTCACCCTCTCAATCAATACTCTCCCATATAATCTCCATGAATACTCAACAAACTTATACCTCTGTAATTTGAGAACTCACCTTTATCCCCTTTGCCTTTGAACAATGGCACTATACAAGCATTCCACCAATCCTCAGGCACCTCACCATGAGTCATACATACATTAAATAACCTTACCAACCAGTCAGGCAGGACAGGAGAGAGAAGCTTGGTACAAGAGTCAGGCAGGAGAGGAGATAGAGGCCTGGGACATGAGTCAAGCAGGACAAGAGAGAGAGTTTTGTGACGGGATTCAGGCTGGACAGGAGAGAGACTTGACGCGAGAGTCAGGCTTGACAGGAGAGAGAGGCTTGGGAGGAGAGTTAGGTAAGACAGGTGAGAAAGGCTTGGTACCATATCAAGTAGGTCAGGAGAGAGAGGTTTGGGACCAGAGTCAGGCTGGACAGGAGAGAGAGGCTTGAGAAGAGAGTCAGGTAGGACAGGAGAGAGAGGCTTGGGACGAGAGTCAGGCAGGACAGGAGAGAGAGGCTTGGGACGAGAGTCAGGCAGGACAGGAGAGAGAGGCTTGGGACGAGAGTCAGGCTGGACAGGAGAGAGAGGCTTGGGACGAGAGTCAGGCAGGAGAGGAGAGGTACCACGTCAGTCTCTCGTCCCCTTACACAAGTCATCAAGTCTAGTCTCTCCTTTGCCACTCCAAACCTCCAGCCTGACCCAACAACACTGTGGTCTGCATGATGGAAGCACACATGAAATATTCACAAGAATTTCCTTTTCTACACTTGCCTCCAGAACTTTCTATCATGCTTGTAGGTCCAAATGTTGACTACAGGCCTTAGCACAGATACCAGTGAGGTCACCAGCTGGTCAAATGTATTCTGCAAACGCATGATAACAAAGGAAAACATACGGTTACGTACATACATGCACGTATAACCTTAATGGTCAGGTCAAAGGTCAGGCCATCATAATACCTGAAGGTCGCGCCGTCGTGTTCAGCCACACAGATCTTTCAGAGCTTCATGCCTGAGTACGATACCACATTACCAGCTTCCAATATTATACTACCTTTCCCGCCACACCACACAACAGCCTCACCTTAATGTCATGCAACATCAACATTTATATTTGGTCTCTGACGACAACCCCGCCACCACCAGCAGACCCATGCAGGCCCCCATGTCACTTACGTCACTACAGTTTCCAGGCACCACGTGGCATTTTAGTGGCTGTTAATTACCACTCCTCTGACTCAGGCAGCTTTCTTACCTTCCTGTCTCACCCAGACGTTGTCTGCTGGCTCTCACTCCACAAACATACAACCTCTCCTTCCCAGACATAACACATCACAACACCTTACTTCCACCACTTTGATCTTTTTCTTCGTGACAATATATTTCTCTGCGGAGAGCGTTACGCGCTTGCCCTGCCTTTTGACAAAATCTTGTTAGATGAACCCATAAGCCAGAACTCTCTCTCTCTCTCTCTCTCTCTCTCTCTCTCTCTCTCTCTCTCTCTCTCTCTCTCTCTCTCTCTCTCTCTCTCTCTCCCAGCCAGCCACTATGGATGTAGATTGCGTGACTGAGTGAGAGCGATGAAGTTCTTGCCATATGACGGCGAGCCACTCTGCACCCCACCCACACACCCACCCACCCAGTGCATATCAACTTGTCCGTCGGCTGATAGAGAGAGAGAGAGAGAGAGAGAGAGAGAGAGAGAGAGAGAGAGAGAGAGAGAGAGAGAGAGAGAGAGAGAGAGAGAGACAGACAGACAGACAGAGAGAGAGACAGAGAACCTGCCTACGAGTATTTATGATCACAAAAAATACTGAAAACAAAGGCCCCGCCGGGAATCGAACCCGGACCAACTGTTTACGAGACAGATGTGTTAACCACTACACCACGGAGCCACTTGTCAGTGGCGGAAAATTTTCTTATATATTACCAAACGTGATTGAGGACTTAAAGACTCTGGTACAAACATAATGGTTATTGTGATAAATGAATTGTTTATGATAAATATGTATTGTGTTGCATTATAATGGTTGTTCAGAACCAAGATCTTTAAGCTTGAATCCTAAAAGATTAAATATCAAAAAAGTTGTGAAAAACATAACCATATATATAAACAAACCAGAAAACATATTATTTTCCTCTGGGTATCTGAAAAAAAACGAAAAAAGAGCTAGTTTAAGGCAGGAGTATTTCATCTTTTAACAAAATATTTCTCTCAACGTACCTTTTCTTTCGTCATCATTTCTTATGTTTACTATCAAGAATGTCTTTTATCTAACATAAAAATTCTGTATAGGTATTTGATTAATGTTCTCCAACGACGCGTTGTATAACTCTTCGTTAGTGAAGTTCATTTCGTGTAATGGATCATGCATTACAAAGTTGTGTCTATCCACACAAGTGTTACACGTCCCAGGTAAAGATATATTCTAGAGATAGTGTATATCTAACATATATATGTGTTTTATAAATATTTATAAAAAGTTTTCCTGAGGGACAATACCTAAGACTTTCGTATTAAAGTTGATCAGTTGTAAGTGATCAAGCATTACAAAGGTGTGTCCATTACCACAGGTGCTACTGATCCCGGGTAAAGGTATTTCATCATCTTTGTATCTTTAACCTTTCTAGTTATAGATGTTTCATCCCTGATTCCATCCTCACAATGGATGTATGTGGTTTGTGTTGTCTTAACATATCATTAGTCAGTTGAAGTGGAGAACATGCTTCTGAGCCTAGCCACTCTACTCTGTCTTCCACATGCTATTGAAGAGGTGTTACCGGATTCCGCCTATAAGTGTTTACACCGGGAGTAACAAGTTACCTACGGATGGCTTCCTCTTTTATTACTTTTGATGATTTGGAAAATTTGTGCAACATATTTGGTTTCATGATGTTAATAAGATTGTTAGATTCGCATATATTCTTTGTCATTTGATGAACTTTAGCTTGTTAGATTTGACTGTGTCTTGTTGCTATTCAGAAACATTTTCTCTAAAACAAATACTTGATTTCAATTCATAAAGAATATTTTCAAGGAAAACGTCGATGATTTTTCATAAGCATTCATCGCCTCAAAAAAGCAAGTCTATTTTTCACAGTATACTTAATGATCCTTACTAGAGTGTTGAAGAATATAAACTCATAACTTGTTTAAGACCTTCTAAACCTTGTGCTGATGATAACTACATTACTATTCCGTGTGCAGTATGTTTTTGATAAGTAAAACCCGGATAAAAAGCTTGTAATATAAAATTTGATGGTATTATGTTTAGGTTGTTGAAGATATTACCGATTTCTACATGTAAAACATTTATGTTATCTGCAAAATAGAAATCTTTATGTTAGATATGTTAATTCTACCGGTTTCACGTTACATACATTTCTGTATCCTGTGCTCCAGAAAAGCTATAGGACTTTATTCATTATTGTATAAAATAATTTGCTTAAGATCAACGTCCCACGTACTTATTATCAAAATCCAGTAGCAATATATATTTTGCATCCGGATTCTATGACAATGAATGATAGGTTCTCAGACTCAGTAAAGGTGTAATTCTTGTTACCGTAATGTTACCGTAATGCTGTCTAAGGTTCGCTCTTGGTTCTACATTGCTGAACAACGTCAGTGTACAATGGCCAGTGATATTCACCGTAGACATATGTTTACACTGTGTACACATAGCAGGCAAACTACAGTATCATCTTAAGATGTGGAAATAAAACTATCAAGGCAGGAGAAGGATTTAGGTGTCATCATTAGTAGAGATGTAAAGCCAAGACAACAGTGTATTAATGTACGTAATAAGACTAACAGACAACTTGGTGTCATGTGTTAGTAGCAAGAATGAACAGGTAATATTACAGCTATAGTTAGTCACACACCACTTACATTATGACGTACAATATTGATCACTGTATTACAGTATGCATATCATTTCCTTGATACCAGGCATTAGAATCCTTCCAAATGAACACATTAAGATCATGAGAGTTTCTTTCTCTCACAGGTGGCAGGCAGGGTTAGTTATGTAAGAGGTATGTTTACTGATGTAATCTGTAACTTTAGCTGGAATATCATCAACTTCTCAGACCGTTACTGTAATACGTATAAACTTAGGTCAGTACAGCATATTGTCAAAGAACAACACGTCATGAAAAAGTACAACTGTCTCTCCTCCTCTGAACTTTAATTTCTAAGACAAATTTCCTTGTATATAAATAAGGGAAGAGCCAATTGGAGCCACAGTAGATGTAATAACTCATAGATCATTTTCATTCATGGTTGAGACAGGTAAGGATTTTATGACCACACGAGATAAAGAGAAACTGTTACTATGGTTCTCTACTTATGTATTTGGTTAGAGGAAAGAATTATGAGTAGTACATCAGCAGTCGTAACCATTGACGAGTTAAGGGATATCTTTATCACTCATCATGGGCTGCCCTTAATGTGAGTTAGTGATAATGGAAGCCAGTTTACCGGTTATGAATTTGACCAATTTATGCAGAACAATGGGATCGACCAGGTGACTTGTGCACCTTTTCACCCTAGTTATAACGGAATGTCTAAAAGAGCTGTTCAAACATTCAAAAATGAGAGAAAGAAAATGAGAAATGCAGACATCAAAGCAAGGTTGTCTAGGATCTTATGCAGATACAGATGTTGACCACAGTCTGTAACTGGCAGTACCCCGGCAGAGTTGCTAAAGAGTGGAAATCTACAGGGACCCCTTGACCTGCTGAGACCAAACTTGAACAAAATGGTAAAAATTAAACAAAATCAAAAGACATACTATGGTAAGGGCAGACCTTTGAGGGAATTTAGGGTAAATGATGAAGTGTTTGTGGAGAATTATAGAGGTAAAGAGCTCGCTGTGTGCCAAGTGTTGCAGTGGAAGTAATTGGCCACTTGTCATACAAGATAGAAGTGTGTGATAATAAAGCTGTCGGGAGATATATTGATCAAATGAGATATAGAAACGTGCAGGTGTCAGAGCAGGGAGCTCCCAGGGAAGTAATCATACAGGAGTGGGGTGAGGACGGTCTGAGTGACACACAACAGACTACAGGAGAAATGACGTCTGGGCTAATTGTGAGTCAGGAACCTGATCAAACACCTGAAGATCAAGGGGAAGGAAGCGTCAGTTATTCAAGACAAGCGGAGTCTGACATATGCAGGGAGAAGACACCTGGAGGAAGTTCATCCTGGACCAGTGAAGATCAAAACTAGGTCTGGAAGAGTCATATATCGACCTGTCACATTAGATTTGTGGAATAAGATAATGATATGGAGTACAATGTTGTATGCAATACATTGAAAACGAAACAGAAAAAAAAGTTATTTCATTGTGCTTATATAGAATTTCAATTATGTATATTTTCTGTTTGCAGTATCTAAATCATTCTATATTTCTGTAGTACAGGAAGGAGTCAGTAATTGATAATGAACAAGGTACAAATGCTAGTAAACACTTTATTTTGTATATACTATCAGTTTCAAACTGAAGGGGGTAAAGGATGTCATAACTTTATAGGGAATGAATGATTTTTTAAAAGCCCAACTGGGTTCTGTTTACAAAACATAACTGTATAACCGACCGATGTAACTACCAGATGTTTTTCCAGAGTGATGCAATTATTCTTGGACCATTAAGTATTTGATTGGAACTACTCTGACCAATATGCTACGCTAAATATTACACGTATATTACAAGTATATAGTATAGGTCAAGGAGGGGGTTGGTCAAGATCTTTCTTCTCAGCTGATAGTTCACATAGATGAGGAAACAATGACAAGATCCCCACATCTACTTCACGTTTCCAAAGCTGTATTTTCTTCATGAAAATTATGATTACATCATAATGCTCAATGATGTTTACGTTTCTTCCTTGTAACTTTAAAGTGTCCACAAGGTACGCCAGTGAAAGTTGGAACTCTTCGTCTGTGAACATATCGTACAGTTCTTCTTGTTTCTGGCTTTCTAGAAATATCTGCATTTCATCCTCGAGTTCATAGAGCCAACTTAG
The DNA here is from genome assembly GCF_036320965.1 of Panulirus ornatus. Taxonomy (NCBI): domain Eukaryota; kingdom Metazoa; phylum Arthropoda; class Malacostraca; order Decapoda; family Palinuridae; genus Panulirus; species Panulirus ornatus. The sequence continues at coordinate 57,679,888 of NC_092232.1, forward strand.
CATATTTCCTTCCCACGGCCAGCAGAATTCCGTGTGGAGCAGGAGAGCTTTGTGATCAGATCTGTACAAAGAACTGCAAAAGCCTAGAATATAGATAGCTCTTCCTCACACAACTAACATCACTTATCGTCAAATTCAGTGAGCTGCGTAGGTCATCTGGAAGGTATTAGCAGCTAGTGCTTGTCTGTGGATGACGCAGTGAGTCTCAGTTATGACTTGATTCTTTTCTTTGATCAATATTATGAATCCAGAGCGAGGCCCAACCATCACTGGGGCACCGCAGTGCAAACATCCACCAGCTTTACCCACGAAAAATCATTTTCTTGAAAAGAGTCAGAAACTTATTCTAAATCATCGGAGGCCTTTGATGTGGTGTCCAGTGCTTTCGAGAAAGCGCCTCTTCTTTCACTCTTTCTTTATCCTTAAATCAAGTATAAACAAGCAACTGAGAGCATTGTGCAACATCAGTGGTGTCGTAACACTGTAATGCAAAACAGCAGGACGGTTCTATTTTGTCAAAACTTGTTCTTTATGACATCTGCAAGTTCATCAGTGCGATGCTTCATTATGTTAACGGAGAGGAAAATCTTAGATAAATTAATCTGTCTTTCGGCGCCAAACACAATATTTGTAGCACTCACCAAGATGGTATACGACGCACTGAGGGAGGTCAGTCCCCGGGAACGGTCAAGCCAAACTTGATATAATCTTCAATGTTCTTCCTTTTCTTTGTCACACACATTTCTGAAAGGAAATTGACTTCAGAGACACGGAAGAAAATAATCTTTATTCAGGGAAAAAAAGAGTAATAACTCTTATTTAGAGACAAGAAGGGAAATAGACCAAGTCAAGAAAAGAGGGAAATTGATTCTGTTCAAAGACACGGAGGCAAATGCACTCTATTTGGCGAAAGGGAGAATAATGGATTATCTTTAGAGACAAAGAGATGCCTGGACTGTGCCCATAGACAAGAATCCGTTCTGTTCACGATCAAGGAGGGAAATGGTCTCTGCTCAGGCCAAAGGAGGGAAATGGTCTCTGCTGAGGCTAAAGGAGGGAAATGGTCTCCTTTTAAAGATAAAGTGGGATGTCAACACTTTCTAGGAAGAACGAGAGCAATGTAGTGTGTTCAGCAACAAGGACTGGTATTGATTAGGATTAGAGATGAGGGAAAGTGACTCTGTTCAGAGATACAAATGTAGATGCAGTTTGTTCAGAGGCAAGGAAGGATAAAGGGTTGTGTTTATAGTCAATGAAGATAAAGGATTGTTCTCATAGACTAGGAGGAAAATGAACTCTGTTTACAGGGAAAGGCGTATTCAGAGACAAGAAAGAAAACAGACTCCTACCTATTCAGAAACATGGAATATAATGGGTTATTTTCAGAGCCAAGGTGGTAAATTGACTTTGTTCAGAAACAAGGATGGAGACTGGCTCTCATCACATAATAAGGTAAATGGACTTTGTTCATAAACATGGATTAAAGTGAACTCTGTTCAGAAATACAGAGGGGAGTAGACCGTTCATCAAAAAGCAAGAAAATTGATTGTTCAGAGAAAAGATCGGAAATTGACTGTTCAGATACACGGAACAAAATGCACTTCTTTTCAGAGACAAGGAAGATAATGGATTGTTTTCAGACACAGGGAGGGAAATGGACTCTGTTCATTCACAAGATCGATGCAATCTCTTCAGACATAAGGAGGAAAATGGATTCTGCTCAGACACAAGGAGGAAAATGGACTTCTTTTTCAGACAAGGACACAGAGGGAAATGGACTGTGTCCAGACGCAAGGAGGGAAATGACCTATGTTCAGAGACAAGAAGGAAACATGACAATGTTCAGAGTCATGAAGTAAAAGACGCACTTTTCAGACAAACAACATTGATATTGGGTTCTCTGCAGAAACAAGAAATGAAATAGATTCTCTTCATAGACAAGAAATCAGATGCACTCTCTTGTGAGACAAGGAGGAAAATGGCCTAATTTTTCAAGATAATTGGGAAACATAATCTGATCAGAAACTTCAGACTCTTCTCAGAGACATAGAGGGAAATGATCTCTATTCATAGAAAAGGAGGATCATGGATATTTTTTAGAGAAGAGGAAGAAAATGGAGTGTGTTCAGAAAGAAGGATGGCTAGTGATTCTGGTCAGAGACACGGAGGGAAATGTACTGTAGCGACAAAGTGAATCATGGAGGATCTTCAGGTACAGGGAGGAAATTGGACGCTGTTCACAGAAAATAACCTAAATACAATCTGCCCAGTATCAAGGAGGCAAATGGGCTCCGCTCAGGCAAATGAATGAAAATATACTCTATTCTTATATAGTAGAATATAAAAGACTTTCCTCATAAACAATGACAGAGATGAACTCCCAGGAAACAAAGATGGGAATAAACTGTTGAAATACAAGAAGAGGAAAGGACTTACCTTGAGAGAGGAGGAGGAAAATTGTTCAGAGACGTAGAGGAAAAATATTGTCTATTTAGAGACAAGGAGGATAATGAAATGTTTTCAGAGACAAGGAGGGAAAGGAGTTCCATAGATACACAGACTACACAGACCCAAGGTTCAAGCTTGGTGGTCTGGCCTTAAAAGGAAAGAAGTCAGTTCGTAGATACGAAACTAAATGAACACTTAAGAATCAAGGAAGAAAATGAACACTTCAGAATAAAGGAAGTAAATGGACACTCCACAGGAAAAAAAAAAAGGTGGGGAGTTGGAATTGGCTGTTCATATATAAGAAGGTAAGTGAGATATGTTCCTCCACAAGGACAGACATAAACTCTTGTTCAGAAAGGGGTGAAATGGCTCCGTTGAAAGTCAACAGAGAAGGAAGGATTTTGATTCTGATTAGAGTCTTGGTGACAAAGATGATAAAAGGTTGTTTTTAGAGACAAGAACGAAAATGGATTCTTTTCAGAGAGACGAAGGTAAATGCATTCTATTCAGAGACATGGAGGATAAAGGATGGTTTTCGAAGACAAGTAGGGATTTGGACTCCATTCATAGACAATGAGGAAGTGGACAAGAAGAAAAATGGAATATCGTCTGAGACAGCGAGGGAATCGGACTCTGTTTAGTTACACGGAGGGAGATGCACTTCATCCACCCTCTTCTCCTTGTCTCCTCGATTTCTAGCACATAATATCCTAGCTGTCAACTTTTCCTCACTCATTCTCCCCATATGTCCAAATCATTTCAGCAAGCCCTTTTCAACTCTCTCAACCATACTCCTCTATTTACCATACATCTCTCTTATGCTGTTGTTACTTGCTCGATCAACCCTCCTCACAACACCTATTGTCCTCATACATTTTGTTCCCAACACATCCACCCTGTCCTGCACATACCCATGCCTCGAATCCACACACCATCAAACACACTTATTTTCACCCTTCCAAATGACGAATTTATTTTCACGCAGTTCTCAATCCTCCCAGAACCTTTTCTTAGCTCAATCTCACTTCTAACTAACCTGTACCTCTGCATTGCTAAACCTAATTACCTAATTACCTTGCTCCTAGTAACATCTACGCTTAACTTACTCCTTTCACATAATCTCCCAAGTAACTAGGTTACTTGATCCTATCAAATCATGAATTTTTCCCCATTGAGCGTATATTGCTCGACAACATCAGAACCACCCATTACCTTACCCAGTGACAGCAGCACACTGGGATTGCTACCACCTGTATAGACCAAGGTCATCGAAGGTACAAAGCTAAGTATGGTTAAGGGCGAACTGGAGGGAACGCCAGGCACTGAGTACCTTTGGTCACCAGTCCTGGATCCTCAGACAACCTCCAGTGACTCTACCGTCATTAGAAATGATCCGATCCTGTTAGGATGGCGAGACAACCATCACATTAGCTTCAGTAGTGAGAGAAATCTAGAATAATAGTTTTATTTCTCCAGCACAGAAGTAGACAAATAAGGATATGTCTATGCTAATTATGTCTAAATGGTCGGCTTTTCGTTCATGGTCTGTACGAAGGAAACAAACGAGTCTCCAATGCACAGTCCACGAAGTCCCCCCCACCACGAAAAGGTAGCCGACCGTCGGGGGGGAAAATATCTAGCAAAATAATGTCTCTTAATATCAAAGAAAATTCCTTTCATTCTATAAAAACGAGATAAACTGAAGGTTACGTCTCTTAACATCCCTGGACCATGGACATTGCAGGTCTTTCTTCATAAATATTTACATTTATTTGATCCTGTTCAATTATTTCTTGAACGATGTCCACGGCCCTCTCGTCAGACTGGGTGCCCATGTAATCATAAAATAGATTAAGAATGTATTCCCCTTCAATGTCAGGGTGTTTGGCTGTATAATCCATGAACGCCATACAATAATATGTGCACGAGTTGACTGAGTAACCCTGTAGGCAGTAATGCTGGAAGTAAGCAGTTGGTCTTCCAGACCTTAGTACAGCTTCCTGGATACCTTGAGGAATGGCTACTCCTGCAGGATCGAAAACAACAAACTCACCGTCTAGTCCTCTCCAGACAGCTATGGCGTGGCAGCCTTCGTCCTCTCTGTAAGGTAATCCAGGGGCCCACAAGGTATAATCCAGGTTAATGATACACATGATACCTTCCCCAGGGCGAAGAACGAAATCCTCAAACTCAGACAGAGAGAGAAACCTCCATGCTCGGCCAAAGGGACGACTTGTGGCCCGAATGATGTTCATGACATCCACCTCGTCCAGGCACCTCACCCCGTTCAGACGAGGGTAATATTGAGCGATTATCAAGACGTCCATCCCCAATGATGTCTGGAGAAGAAATGACTGACTTCCAAGCCGCAGCGGCCTTATATACCCCATGAACCCGGTCAATCCAGATCAAACTGGATCAAACCAGATACACACACACACACACACACACACACACACACACACACACACACACACACACACACACACATAATGACGGTGCAAATATATAAGGTTAAGAGAAGGAATAACACAAAGGTAAAACTATCTCCCTGTAACACACAAACAGAGACAGACACACAGACAGATAAGATAGACAGAGAATGTGAAAGGAAAGAGTTGAAAGTAAATGTGAATCATAATGAGTTAATGATGTAACTTTCTGTGTTAGTGTCCAGTAATGATGATGCAACAGTGATCTGATACGAGAGTGTACTGTAGTGAAGATGTGACAGTGTTATGATACTAGAGGGTACAGTAGTAAAGATGTGAAAGTCATCTGATGTACCATATACTGTAGTGAAGATGCGGCATGTTCTGATGTTAGAGTGTATAGTAGTGACAATGTGACAAACTTGATGTTAGAGTTTTGTTAGAGTACACAGTAGTGGAGATACGACAGTCTTCTATATTAGAGTGTGTCCAGTAGTGAAGATGTAACATTGTTAAGATGTTTAGTGTATAATACTGACAATGTTACTGTGTCCTGCTGTTAGAGTGTGCAGTAGTGATAATGTGACAGTGTTCTGATGTTAGCGTGTGCGTAGTAATAATATGACAGTGTTCTGATGCTAGCGTGTGCAGTAGTGATGATGTGACAGTTCTGATGTTAGTGTGTGCGTAGTGATAATGCAACAGTGTTCTGATATTAGAGTGTTTAGCACTGACAACGTGACAGAGTTCTGACGTTAGAGTGTACTGTAGTGATGATGTGACAGTCTTCTGATGTTAGAGTATATAGTAGTGAAGATGTGACAGTCTCCTGATGTAAGAGTGGGCAGTAATGATGACGTGGTAGTGTTCTGATGCTAATATGTACAGTAGTGAAGATATAAGAGTGTTCTGATATCACAAGAGTGTAAAGTGGTGAAGATGTACCTGTTGTGACGTTAGAGTGTACATTGGTAAAGATGTGACAGTCTTCTGATGCTAATGTTTAGGGCAGTGAAGATATGACAGTCATCTGATGTCAAAAGAGTGTACAGTGATGAGGATATGACAGTGCTCTGACGTTAGAGTGTACAGTAATGAGGTGAAAGTGTTCTGACGTTAGAGTGAACAGTAATGAAGATGTGACAATGTTCTCATGCAATTGTGTATGGTAGTACTTCCTCTCCACCTGGAAGGTGCGCAACTACCGTGCATTGGATCTTGCTGATGTACAAAAGATCCCGGATTACGGGCTGAGTAAAACAGGTCTTTCATTGTCCATCAAGACAGAAACTGCGAGCCCGATGGTGGGAATGCCACAGATGTAAGTCAAGGAAGGCTGTATACTGCTGCGAATGAATGCGGAGAAAAGAGAATACTACGGTGTGCCTGTATCTGAGAAGGATGGGAGTGGAGAGGTGAGATGTACCACAAGTAGGCCCACGACTCCAGAGCCATCAATTCATCAAGTATGTTTATCTATGAAATTGACAGAACATATGAACCTGAAGATGATTGCAGGCGACGCAAAGGTAATGAGGGAAAATGAAGAGTGAAGAGGATTGCATCATCTTGCAAATTATGGGCTGAAGAAGGTTATCAACATGGTCTTGACGCTAATGTTCAACATGTGAGGAGGTTTATAGATAATGGATCATGAGGTGAGCTGGGCATCAACAGGTATTGATGAATATTAACGTGTGATATTCCAATGTCATAAAAGGTTGGTGTAGGATCTACTGGTATTTGACCCCTTAGGGGACCATGATATTTGAAAGTTGAGCCACCTTCGGTGGTGTGGTGGGTTTAAAAGCGTTCTTTTTCGTGAAGGGAGTCGGGGTCTGTGATAACCTGCAGGGTGTGTTGTGTATAGGTCTGAGTACTTTTAGTGTTTCTGAGACATTTAGCACTAGAGATTTTTTTGTGGAATGTAATGAGAGGAGAAATAGTTTGGGCTGGGAAGTATCAGTTAAATGTGATTTTATTGTTTATTTCGAGTCAGATTGAATTTATGATTAGTACTGAAGTAGGTGGATCGGTCTTATCAAAGCACCACCGGCTGCACGAAGTCTGGCCACATTTGAATATATCACAAACAACTGTGTGCATGGGTCCACTACCCTCAAGAACGCTACAGGCTGCTTCTTTCCACTGCTTCTGTATAGAGACCGGCCACTCGAAGACTGGCTGCTATAATACCTCTTTATCTCTCACAGCTCAGCTGTGGAATTCTCTTTATTATCTTTTACCTTTACCTCTTCATATAACCTTTCGTCCTTGAAGAGTCATGTCTGCAAACGTTTGCGGCGCCATGATTGATCTCTACCTTCTTTTCCTTCAACGTTTTTTCTTCCAACCGAGATAGTTTTGATTGGGCCATGTTATTTGCCCATGTTATGTTGGTAACAAAAATAAAGACAAAATAAACTAAGGATTGCTACTTCCACCGTGTCAGTGTTGACACACGACCCCAGGTTATCTCCATGCCTTTCTTAATTACCAAGGTAATCTTATTACACTCATAATAAACTGAGAATTATTTTCTTGTAAGTATCACAGCAGGATTAGGTTCATCATCATCAGTGTAGCCAATATCACATCATTATGGTTCACGGGTTTGTATCTAAATGTACCAACAACGCCTGAACCCGTTAGTGACTTCAGAACTATTGGACCACATATGTACGTACATGAAGGATGTCGCTCACACGTATCATCATCCTTCCAGTGAGTGAAATCTGAGGATTGATGATGATGGATCATTGTGTACGTTTGTATCAGGTCATCTCGTTAGCCAACTGCTCTCTGTACTCGTATCATTCCCAAAGATAAGTTATCCCTCCTGCGCTGTTTAGATCTAAACATATTCAGTTAAAAAGAAAACAATGTTACCTGATGATAGCAAAAGACGTAAAATTATCCAAGACCAACACTTCTAATCTTAGCAACTATTTAAGTCGAGAAAGATTTCCCCCAAATCAGACTTAGTATTTATAAAAGGATTGTTGACGTGGAGTCTCCCAAGGATGAAGTATTGTACGCACGACTTGAGACAACTATGAGCAATAACATATATAGGTAACATTAAACACAATGTTAGGGACCAAATCAACTGGACGGTTTCATCAACAATCATGCCATATCAACCAGGACATATTTCATTCTTTAACATTAAAGCAACATATTTACATACATATCCTGTAATTGGTCCACGTAAGCCTAATGATCCTGATGAAGTGATTATGCAGATAAGAGATGATGGGAAATACTCTAACAATGATAAACTTGAAAAGAAAGTTAATGAGCATAAGTGACTCATCAGGTAAGCTCAGAAATATTTTTTCTTTAATTACAAAACTGTAGGTATTGGAGAAATATGGTATGTACGTCCTGATGTTTAAAACCTTCGCCTTTGTCTTTGTTGAGTTTGTAGAAAAATGTGGTTGTTTGTCATCTATTTGTCTTGGATTTATCCCATCCTTGTTTTGCTGGAACATTATTTGATGTCTTGCTTTATATTTGCATAGATTATTATATTTTTGAATGTTAGTGCTTGTTCTACTGGCGTCGTTAACTACATAATTTCATATAAGTGAACACTTTATTCATATTTTGCATACATTATTTTTTTTGTCTTTTATCTAATAATGTAAGGTGTAAAATTTATGATTTTAATTTCCTCTTATATGTTAATCTGTTGTTGGATGGACAGCCTAGTCTATATGTCATTTTCATGTATGAGAACTTCAATATTTTCTAGTTCTCTTTCTTTTTTCTTTGCTTATATTATCTTAGCCTTGCATTTTCTTCTTTGTATTTTATTGTTTTTGTGTGATATTTTCATATCACATAGTACATGGGCAACATCTTTGGTTAGTTTCATCTTTGTGTTACGGGAAATTTGTTGTGTGTATATATTGTTATCCTCGTCTGGTATTTAGTTTTGTTTATTTTTTATTTTCACACTAAGTTAAGAGAAATTTCCCCCATTTGCCCATTACTCACCAGTACCATCAGTTCAGTATACTAATATTAAACACAGACCACCACTACGCCATACCGTGTTGTGATGAGACCTGAGGTCAGGTTAGCCTAGCCCTAATTATTGGCATAATGATTCATCTCTGATGATGATGATGCGTCCCTCACTCACACTGTCCGAAAACAGACTTCACTCCAAGAACTGACACAGCCCCACACACACACACACACACACACACACACACACACACACACACACACACACACACACGCACAAATACACCAGCTTCTGAGTGACTTAAACATGGAGAAGAGAAGGCAATATGAACCTGAATATTGTGATAAAGATACTGGCTTCTGGGATCACGTTGTCTTGTGTGACGAAAACACGTTTACTTCTGACTGACGCTTCCAGAAATACTGGAGTGTGACGGTTAACATACTCTCTCTCTCTCTCTCTCTCTCTCTCTCTCTCTCTCTCTCTCTCTCTCTCTCTCTCTCTCTCTCTCTCTCTCTCTCTCTCTCTCTCTCTCTGTATTAGACATTGCCACCGCACTGGTGCAAGTTTAGGTTATTAATTAAGAATATGATCAATTCTTTATCAATAACAGATTATTGCCCTGTATCTTAGGTCAGGTTTTTCTACTCATTATGTAGACAGTTCAGCGTAATGTAGCGCATGTGTAATATTGTCCCACACAGGGATAACTCATCCCTCCATACCAGGATGATATGTCTCATCAATCATCATCATGCCAGATATGAAGCCGCACATGTGGCTGGAACCCGGGGAAGTGGCACACCTGGCACAGGATGGCAGGTGGTGTTGCTGGCAGGTGTTGGTCCAGGACGGTTCACAGCAGCCAGGAAATATATAGAGGGACTGGAGGAGGTCCTGCTGCTTCCTTCAGTGAACGCTTACTCTACCCTGACCACACGCCAGTCCTCCCCGTGCAAGACATCTCGTCCACACACACACACACACACACACACACACACACACACACACACAAGTGTAGTGTTGTAAACACTGGGTTTCACAACCGTCCACACACTAGGCTCGTGCCACATCCTGCCATATCATGGCTGGAGTGTGTGGACTGCACTTGTCAGGGAAGCTCAGCCCCACAACATGGCCAGCCGTAGCCGAGCACGTGAGCCAAGATGGCATCATGGCAAGATATGAGGGGCCTCGCTGGACTGGCTTTAACCCTGAATGTGTGAGCGTCCATGACTGACAGGTTATATTGTGTCATAACAACAGCGGCTGCTTACACTAAGTATTGAGGGAAATATAAGTTAATTCACCGTTGGCTAAACGTGTTCACCTTCTGCAACATACAATAAACCATTACACACCAGCACATGAACCCATACTTCACAATGACAACTTTGTAATATGGATCTGAGAATTTAGTGATTGCAAGTCGTGTGATTACTTAAATACTATTGTATTGATATACCTCCTCCTCCATCTATTATGAAGGTCAACCTTGTATTGTAGTCCAACACTTGCTGACCATATCATACCACCATAACAGCCACTATCCTGCTATCACACATTATCTTTTCTAACACGTGACGTGATGCTGACGTCAGCTACACTACTATAATGATACACATTATCTTGTAAACATCTCTTGGATATGATGCTTCGGGTTTTCATTTCTTATAATTATATAACTATATAGTTCATACTGCTTTATTTGTATGGTTAAGCACATTGTGTAGAGAGATACACTGAAACACGTTCTGGTAATCACAAGCTACAGAATAACTGACACCTCAGGAGGCCAGGGTCGAGTGTGTCATAACATGGTAGAGGTTCAGAATAATCTTTTAGTAACTGTACATATCTTGTGGTATCGTTTAGTATTTTGTCTGCACGGATATCATAATGAACTTTAAATTCAGATAGATAATATAAAACATGTTCATATACACTTATATATATATATATATATATATATATATATCAATGATAACAAAACACAGACTATGTTCTCCTCTTGGTGTCTAAAAGATGACCCAACACAAGATGACTACTTGAAGATAAAAGTTTTTACACATTTAACAAATTATTTACTATTACGTCCCTTTTCTCTCAGCATCATTTTTCTGGTTTACTTCGAAGAACTGCCATGTACTACCTAATATGATCATTCAGTATAGATGTTTCCTGAATGATCTTCAACAACGTGTTGTATAACTCTGTTGTTGACATTATTTCGTGTAATGGATCAAACATTACAAAGTTGTGTCCATCCACACAGGTGTTACACGTCCCAAGTAGAGATAATTCCTAGATATGGCGTCTGTCTAACATAGATACATCATATGTTAATAATTGTACAATATTCCCCTGCTGGACGGTACTTAAGACTTTCGGATTAAAGTTGATCAGTTGTAAGTGATCAAGCATTACAAAGGTGTGTCCATTGCCACAGGTGCTACTGATCCCGTGTAAAGGTATTTCACCATCTTTGTATCTTTAACCTTTCTAGTTATAGATGTTTCATCCCTGATTCCATCCTCACAATCGATTTTTTTCTCCTTATTCTTATCGTATAATTAGTCAGTTGAAGTGCAGAACACGCTTTTCAGCCCAGCCACTTTACCGTGTTTGTCAAATGATACCATTGAAATGGTGTTACCGGACTCCAACTGTAAGTAGTTACACCTGGAGTGACAAGTCACCATCGGCAAGGCAAGCAATCCACGAGTAACTGAATATGTCTTGGCTGTGACTTGCCCTTCCATTATTTATATATATCAAAATGTGACAGTAAGAATCAAAAGCCAGAGGAGGAGGAGCAGTACACATTGTTCATGATGTTTATGTATTGGCTTTACATCTTGACTAATAATTACACCTACGTCTTTCTCCTTCCTTGATAGTTCTATTTCTAAATCTTGTGATGATCCTCTAATTTGCCTGCTATGTGCACACAGTATATCATTTTGTGTATGCCTACAGTGAATATCACTGGCCATTGTACAATGTACAACGATACACAGTTAACCTTCCTGCAGTTTTCTTTGGTCATCATACCAGTTTATAATGCCTCCTGATTTTGCCATCGTGAAATTATTTAAGTCACCATTAACTCTTATAGATATCAAATATTAGGAAAATCTATCAAACTCGTAGACACAATTTGACTTCACGTGCGAAAAATTGTATATGTTTCAAAGATTTTCCCAAAGAGAAGTACAGAACAAGACAGATTACATTTATCATATCACATATCAGTTCACCAGGTAAAGACACCATTATAACATATTGTGAAACTAATATATAGCATGATTCATGTACAAGGACCATCTTCTACACATGACCAATATTTCACAACCATCACAAAATGATTCACTGATAAAGCCAGTGTATGTAATGTCCTTCCTTTTCCTCAGCTCATTAGACATTTTCCGTGACCCAACCTATATGTTATTTGTCCCCTCATTTGTGACCTTGTAGTTGTTGTACGGTGGAGTAATGCTTGACTTGCTATACTGAGGGACAGACACACTGACACAAGCCATTATTCATTAAATTGACAAAAATGAAGAGATAAATTTCTTGAAAGATATGTCAAGTGTAATGATACATCGACTTATGTACATTTTAGGAATCATTTATAAATTCAAACATAAAATTCATATGATGGCAAAGTGTGTTTAGATAAATTTCTAACTCATAATGTTCTTATCAGTTCAGTCCAAGGAAAAAAAAAACATGACAAATAAAGCCAGATAAGAGTGTGTCATAAGACAAGAGCCCTGCCAAGCTGGGACTTGGCCAAACATAAACAACCACTTTCTTATAGACGATTAGTCAAGGTTCTGGGTCGAGCACCAGGATCTATTGACTTCCGTCCGACATAATATATTTTCTCTGATCCTTCATCATCATCACCACACTCCCGGCACCCATCAATAAACCCTTCCCAAATTCCTCACTTCCTTATAAACTCGTCCCTGTAGTCAACAATTAAGAAACCTAAACCGACCAAAAAGCATTACGTTGTTCAACAATGTAAACCCCAGCTAGGGTGAGCCTTAGACACTCTTACGGTATATTGTGATGGACGAAGGATTTACTCACCGAGAAATGAATTACACATTTACTTGTTCTAAGAACCTATCACTGATTACCATAGAATACAGATGGTAAAAGTGTATTTTCCTTGAGGATTTCTATTGAAGATATACGAAATATTTTATTTAAACTAATTATCTCATACGATAATGAATAAACTCATAACTTTTCTGTAGCACAGGGTACAGAAATGTATGTAACGTGAAACCGGTAGAATTAACATATCTAACATAAAGATTTCTATTTTGCAGATAACATAAATGTTTTACATGTAGAAATCATTGATATCTTGACCAACCTAAACATAATACCATCAAATTTTATATTACAAGTTTCTTATCCGGGTTTTACGCATTAAAACGATATTGCCTACAGAAAAGTAATGTAGTTATTATCAGCACAAGGTTTAGAAGGTCTTAAACAAGTTATGAGTTTATATTCTTCAAAACTTTAGTAAGATCTATTAAGTATACTTTGAAAAATAGACTTGTTTATTTTGGTGTGAAGAACACTAATGAAAAATTATTTACGTTTTCCTTTAAGATATATTTCATGAATTAAAGGACTTTTTAGAGAAAACTTATATATATATATATATATATATATATATATATATATATATATATATATATATATATATATATATATATATCCACAAGACACATAAATGCAGTTTGATAAACTAACTTTCATTAAATGACAAATAAAGAATATGATATGTGAATTTCAACAATACTATTGATATCATAAAACCACATATGGCATACGCCAATTTTTCAAATCATCAAAAGTAATAAGAGATGAAGCAGTCCGGAGGTAACTTGTGGAAGACATAGTAGAGTGGCTAGGCTCAGAAGCATGTTCTCCACTTCAACTGACTAATGATATGTTAAGACAACACAAACCACATACATCCATTGTGAAGATGGAATCAAGGATGAAACATCTATAACTAGAAAGGTTAAAGATACAAAGATGGTGAAATACCTTTACCCGGGATCAGTAGCACCTGTGGCAATGGACACACCTTTGTAATGCTTGATCACTTACAACTGATCAACTTTAATACGAAACTCTTAGGTATTGTCCCTCAGGAAAACTTTTTATAAATATTTATAAAACACATATATATGTTAGATATACACTATCTCTAGAATATATCTTTACCTGGGACGTGTAACACTTGTGTGGATAGACACAACTTTGTAATGCATGATCCATTACACGAAATGAACTTCACTAACGAAGAGTTATACAACGCGTCGTTGGAGAACATTAATCAAATACCTAGACAGAATTTTTATGTTAGGTAAAAGGCATTTATTACAAGTGAACAGAAGAAATGATGAAAGAAAAGGACATAGATGTAGATGTTTTATTAAGAAATGAAATATTCCTGCCTTAAATTGTCTCTCTTGTATTTGATTTTCTGTTAGATACAAACATGCTAATGTAATCTGTTCTTTATAATCATAAATGTTTATGCTTTTAAAACATTTCTATCATTTCTTAAGGATTCTGGCTTACAGATCTTGGTTCTGAACAACCATTATAATGCAACACCATACATATTTATCATAAATAAATCATTTATCACAATAACCATTATGTTTGTACCAGATTCTTTAAGTCCTCAATCACGTTTGTTAATATATAAGAAATTCTTTCTCCACATCTCAATACATAACATATATCTACACGTGTGGAAATATATGTATATGTTTTACAGTTTTTTCCTGTAAAAGGTACAAGGTATATGTCTAAAGATAATACTGGATAAAATCCTAAGTTATGTGTGTGTGTGTGTGTGTGTGTGTGTGTGTGTGTGTGTGAGCACACATAGTAAAGATTAAGGGACGGGACAACACGAGTGTACAACTCTCTCCCGTAATACATAAATACTAATCACACACACACACACACACACACACACACACACACACACAGAGCGGCGCCAGGCTGGAGGCGGGGCATCGTGACGTCACAGGCAAGTCCCTCCCCCCGCCAGATCCAAACATGTGTTGTGTCTGGTGATGGCGGTTCAAGATTTCCCACATTAATATTGATCTTTATATTATCATCCACTCCCAAAGTCACCTGGCATTCTTGTGTTTCAACAACAGACGTGATATATGCAACACCAGGCAAACATTGTACCATTATCTGATAGGTTAATTGGTGCACAATCAAGAACCAGTGAATTTCATCGCCGCCATAAGTAAGTAAGGAAGGTGACTTTAATGATGATAAATACGACCTGGTATGGCTGTGTCTACACACTACCGCCATCTGGTCAACCTGGTACATATGATCATTTAAACTCTGACATTTAAACACAATCTTTAAAAATGAGTCCCACAAACACGAACTTAAAATCCATCCATTCAACTCCGTCATTTATTCAGGAACATTTAGTATTCGAGCGTTATCATTTCAGCTGCGTTATTTGATCAGAGACTTTTAAACTACATTATATAAAGACAAACCTTGAAAGTATGTCATTTAAACGAAAAATTTGTGCAAAGCGTCATTGAAACTTAAACTTTTGATCCCGTCAATAACTTTAAAATTCTCTCAAACAACTGCGAACTTTTAAACTCCGTCAAATTGCAGCTGTTTTAGGAAATGTCTCATTTAATTGAAAAATATTATAGTCACTTAATTCAAGGATATCCTTTGAAGTCTGTCTTTATATAATGAACCATCAAACTCCGTCTCTGGAAATAAACATAAGCTTTAGTTCAGTTACTGGAAAGGAAGTTTGTACATTCTATTGAAGTCCATCACTTAACGCGAACGTTTAAATGCTTCCATTTAGCTGGGCCATTCATTCCCTGGCTACCATTCATAATATGGCCTTTTAAACTCTGTGTCTACGATGTTCTGTTCACCGTTGTCCACAGTATCGAGATAGCACCAGGAACATAAGATAATGCTTCATACCCTCACATACATTCCTTACCTCTCATATGTAATGCAAC
Source organism: Panulirus ornatus (assembly GCF_036320965.1). Taxonomy (NCBI): domain Eukaryota; kingdom Metazoa; phylum Arthropoda; class Malacostraca; order Decapoda; family Palinuridae; genus Panulirus; species Panulirus ornatus. The sequence continues at coordinate 57,695,823 of NC_092232.1, forward strand.
GAAAACACAGCCCACAGTCCACAACCAGGTCCTACAACCCTGTCCGTGGTTTACCCCATTTGATTCATATGTCCTGCTTCAGTTCACTGATAGCAGGTCGTCCCTGTAAATCACATCGCCCCAGTTCTCTTTATCCTATACACGCCTCTCACGTGACCTTGAACATATTCAGGCCCTGATCACTCAAACTCTTGTTCACTTCCTCCATCCATCTCCAATATGGTCGCCCTATTCTTGTCCCCTACACTTCTGACACATGTATCCTCCTTTAACCTCCCCTCACTCACTCTCTCCAAATGTCTAAACCATTTCAGTACACCTTCTTCAGCTCTGTCAATCATGCTCTATTTATCATCACACATCTCTCTTACCCTATCATTACTTACTGGATCAACCCGCGTCACACCACATGTTGTCCTCAGACATTTCATTTTCAACACATTCAATCTATCATCAAATCTTCCTCATACTGTCTCTACCTTCACTGCCGACTGACATCACTGTTCAAACTCAGGAATGTCTATACCATATTTATTGTACCTGAGCCGCGCCCCAGCCATGTCCTCCTGACTAACTAGAGCCACACACACACACACACACAGGCACCACCAGCTGGACACAATACAGAACACAACACACACAATCCTCCTGGGTCCATCTCACACCACCTACCAAGATGTGCTCATCTGGCTGACCACGTCCACCCCACCAACACCACCAGCTAACCCCCTGCCCCACCCCCGGCACAATGACCTCTCTCTCTCTCTCTCTCTCTCTCTCTCTCTCTCTCTCTCTCTCTCTCTCTCTCTCTCTCTCTCTCTCTCTCTCTCTCTCTCTATCTCTCTCCTCATCCCCACGGACCGCCGTTCGTCAGTACACTCGACTTGTACCAATCACAGCTGGAACACAGAGATATAAGACCAGTCCTATACCTGTTATTGTGAACGTCCAGGAACAAGTACACAAGCTAAGCAAGTAAACTGCTGCTCAGTTTTCCACTTATCGACTTAGTTAAGACAAACAAAATATCACCAGGTGTAACACAGTGGTGTGTGCCCGACTGACTCAGTAACATCATTACTGGAACTCCACCAGAGTTTGTGTTGTCGCTTACCCCTCCGGAGCCACAGTCGACCCACCTCACATAAATAGCAATTGATAGTTTGAGGAAAATAATGATTCCTGCCTTAAAGGTCAATAGTGAGGAATGGTCGGTCTTCAAGATTATTGCTCTGATGTTAACAAACATGGCCAAGTGAATCTTGTCATTTGTAGTAGAAACGTTAATTCTATTATGGAAGTGAGCAATGGAAGGAGTGATGCACATTGATCAGGTGGAGGAAGTAGGTGAGGTAAGGTGTGATGGTCAGTCACACCATTTACATGTTGGTCACAGGAAGAGTTTAGTAAACACTATCGTCTCTCACAAGAATGAACCAGGTTTGTTCTGGAGAAGATAAGAGGGAGGCAGGCAGGGAGGGAGGGAGGCTGCCTAGATGGAAGAGGTCAATTATGGTAAGATTAATGGAATGATTGACATTATTATATCTGATGTAGGAATAATGAGCCTCATAGTTTGCCTGAACTTCGTAACGTTCATCACGATCACTTTATGTAATAACTCACAATGATATATAATCTCCACATCTCACACCCTCACTCATAATCTAGTTCTTTAATATAACACCAGTGCAAAACAAAATGGCTCAGTAACCAAAGATATTAGCGCTGTGTGCCTTAATTACTAATTCATCCTCATTCTTAATAAAAATAACAAGAACATTCATCTACCGAGGCTTCTAATGAATCTAATAGTCTATCAATGATGACATTTATATTCATCTTCCTTCAACCTTCTGAAATGTTAATCTTCTTTCATATGTGACCTTAAAATCAGTTCAGGTTTTGCCACACTAAAACATTAAATTCATCAACTTGTTATTTTCAACTACTTTCCCATTCCAACTGAGTGGAGCAAGACAACCCTTTTTTATTGAAGGATAAGTTATGAAGGTTCACTTCTCTACTCTCGTCCCAAGCCTCTCTCTCCTGTCCTGCCTGACTCTCGTCCCAAGCCTCTCTCTCCTGTCCTGCCTGACTCTCGTCCCAAGCCTCTCTCTCCTGTCCTGCCTGACTCTCGTCCCAAGCCTCTCTCTCCTGTCCTGCCTGACTCTCGTCCCAAGCCTCTCTCTCCTGTCCTGCCTGACTCTCGTCCCAAGCCTCTCTCTCCTGTCCTGCCTGACTCTCGTCCCAAGCCTCTCTATATCTCCAGCCTCTCCCATCCTAAGCCTCTCTCTTGCCCCGCCTCTCTCACCCCACACCATCTCTCCATCACAGCCATACTTCCATCCTGGGATACTCTCTCGTGTGCAGCCTACCTCTTATCCCAAGCCTCTCTCGTGTCTGTCTTCTCTCTCTGTAAAATGAGGCTTGATCATCATTTGTCACTCTCCACTATGGAATAATTCAGTTAATCATTTATCATAACGCAGTGGTATATCATGCTACCTTCTCAACCACTGATCTCTCCCTGGCCAGGTAACATACCAACATTGATTAACCCATGTCACCTGCTTTGTGAGAGTAAGTAAGTTTTATAATATCATTCTTCAACATTAGGAATGATATAGTCATGGTAAGTCGGGAGGCTGGAGCTTAAGTTTATCTTTACTATTGTCTTTATAACAGAAAGTGAAGGGATGCATGTCCTTCGTGATGGCATGCAAGATATATTCATGTTCATTCTACCTTCTGACTTTCCTGTTAACATTTCCTTCAGGAATATTAATCCTGCAAGGTATTTTTTCTACATGTTTTCCGTGCTGCGTGTTGCCGGAGGGAGTGGAAGGTGGGGAGGGAGCCTTTGTTTTGCTCTCCGTTTCTTCTACTGCTGTTAAGGGCAATACATTTTGTTGAATAGAGTTAAGGCCAGACCACCTGGCTGTGTGGTATCTATGTATCTCGAAGCCTTTCTCGCGTCTGGCCTGGCTACATCCTTAGCATATCTCTCGTGTCAACTCTTTTGCCCTAAACCTTCCTCTCTTGTTCAGCTTTTCTCTCTCTGATCCTAAGCCTCTCGATCATTCACAGCCTCACTCTCATCCCAGGCCTCCTTCTCATGTCCAACCTAGCTCTCATCCCAGGGGTCTATCCCATATCCAGCATCTCTCATCCCAAGCCTTTCTCTTCTTCAGATCCAGAGTCCCATCCCAAGCCTGTCTTTCTCGTCCAGACTAACTCTCATCCCAAGCCTCTCTCGTGTCTAGCCTCTTTCATCTCGAGCATCTCTCTCTCCTCCACAGCTTCACTCTCCTCCCAGGCTCCTCTCTTGTTAAGCCTCTCTCTCTCTGATCCTAAGCCTCTCGATCATTCACAGCCTCACTCTCATCCCAATCCTCTCTCTCATATCCAGCCTAACTCTTATTCCCCCCCCCCCCCCGCCCCTTGTTCCCAACATCACCTTAATCCCAAGTCTCTTTCTCGTGTCAAGCCATCTTCATACCAAGCCCCACTCTCCTTCACAGCCTCACTCCCCTCTCAAACCTCTTCCTCGTCCAGCCCTTCTCATCCCAAGCTTCTCGCTCCTCCACAGCCTCTGTCTCATCTCGATCCTCTCTCTCGTATCCAACTTAACCCTTAACCCAGGCTTCTTTCTCAAGACCAGCCTCTCTCATCTAACCAATATCGTTTTCATGCCAATCTTTTCTCTCGTCCAGCCTCGCTTTCGTCACCAGCCTTTCTCTTTCTTGTCAAGTCTCGCTTTCAACCCAAGTCTTGCTCTGGTGTCCAGCCTCTCTCAAACAAACCTTTCTGCCACACTCAGCCTCACTCTCCTCCCACACCTCTCTTGCCTCCAGCTTTTCTCATCCCAAGCTTCTCTCTACTTCACTACTTTTTCTCACATTCCAAGTATATCTCTCGTGTCCAGCCTCGCTTATGCGAGATCTCTCTTTTACAACTTCAGTCTCCTCCCAAACTCTCGCGTCCCTTCTCCCTCCCAAGCCTCTCTTTATAACCTCACTCAATCTAAGCCTCTCTCTACTTCAAACCACACTCTGAAGCCATGCCCCTCTCTCTCTCTCTCTCTCTCTCTCTCTCTCTCTCTCTCTCTCTCTCTCTCTCTCTCTCTCTCTCTCTCTCTCTCTCTCTCTCTCTCCTAACCTATCTCGTTTCCAGCATCTCCCATTCCAAGCCTCTCTATTGTTCACTGCCTCTCTCCCCCCTAAAGGCTCTCTCTTTTCCCGCCTCTCTCATCCCAGGCCTCTCTCTCTGGTACAACCCAACCTCTCTCATCCTAAGCCTCTCTCTTCTTCAAAGCCTCAATCTCCGGCCAAACATCTTGTGTTCAGCCTCTCTCATCCCGAGCCTTTCTCTCCTACAAAGCCTCACTCTCATCCCAGGCCTCACTCTCCCTCCCTCTACACCAGCGGTATTTAAACATTTTCAGTGTTGCAGGTCCACATGAATTTGGGGAAGAATTAGAGAAATTATGGAACTCTTTATAATGTGTCCCATTATCACAATGTTGCTTGAAATCTTACAATTGCACGTGCCGGGCTACCACAATAACCGCCACCTGATTGCCACTCTCCTGGAGGAGGAGGAAGAAGCCGATGTTGTGATAGTAAACATCACATGATGTATCACTAATGGTCATAAGATCAAACATTATGGCTACACATCCCGACAATCACCAGACTGTGTGTGGCACAGCACGAAGGACGGAGTCGCCCGCCAGTCTTGTACGAAGCACAATACAATATCTCACTACTTCCTGCCGCTTTCAATACTTTCTATCAGTCAAGATACACTACGTACGTACGTACGTACACTGTTCTATTATGCTTTGTACATCTTCACAACTGGCGTTTTGGACCTTATCTGAATGAGTCACATCAAATATTTATCAAGAACACGGAACACATTACACTTGGCCACTGTCTTTGTCTTTCATACTCTATCTTTCATACTTGCATGCCATTATTACACGAAAGTCCTCTTGGGAACTTATCGTCTTTCATTTTCCTCGTGGACTCATAGGAATATATACATATATGCAAATATATATATATATACAAACTAAGTGCATACGAAGGCGCACTTTCATGAAACATACAAACCTCCAACAGCCAGGATCGAACCCGGAACCCCTGTGCAACAGGCGGGAACGCTACCGCTAGGCTATGATCGCCCCTAATAGAGAAATAACTATTCGAATACTATGTACTCGAATACCCTTCGTCTCACGTTGGTGAGCAACGGTGGCTACACCGGTCTTTCTCCGCCTGTTCCACAGGGGTCACGGGTTCGATCCTGGCTGTTGGAAGTTTGTGATATATATATATATATATATATATATATATATATATATATATATATATATATATTATCCCTGGGGATAGGGGAGAAAGAATACTTCCCACGTATTCCCTGCGTGTCGTAGAAGGCGACTAAAAGGGGAGGGAGCGGGGGGCTGGAAATCCTCCCCTCTCGTTTTTTTTTTTTTTTTTTTTTTCTTTAATTTTCCAAAAGAAGGAACAGAGAATTGGGCCAGGTGAGGGTATTCCCTCAAAGGCCTAGTCCTCTGTTCTTAACGCTACCTCGCTAATGCGGGAAATGGCGAATAGTTTGAAAGAAAAGAAAGATATATATATATATATATATATATATATATATATATATATATATATATATATATATATATATATATATATATATATATATATATATATGTATATATATATATATATATATATATATATATATATATATATATATATATATATATATATATATATATATATATATATATACATATATATATATATATATATATATATATATATATATATATATATATATATATATATATATATATATATATATATATACATACATAAATATATATATATATATATATATATATATATATATATATATATATATATATATATATATATATATATATATATATATATATATATATATATATATATATATATATATATATATATATATATATATATATATGTATGTGTGTGTGTGTGTGTGTGTGTGTGTGTGTGTGTGTGTGCGGATATTTTTAAGGAATGGCTAGGGTGTACTGGTGATGTCTTTGACCTAAAATGTAAGTTCAAGCCCTTAGGCCGACCCTGCACCTAGCTTGAATCCTTTTGTGTTCACTATACTCTTCTTTACTACATCTCCTCTCCTTAATCCCTTTATCTTCACTATGCAAGGATTATCATAATCTTCACTACAACCTCATCTTCATATGACCTTATCTTGACTAAGCTGCTTTCAAGGAAGGCTTTAGATTTTACCTGCTCACACAAACAACGTACTTACACGGGGCCCCACGAGGGCAAATAGATGATTACACACACCTACACACACCACCACCACTAATAATACACAGAGAAATAACCTTTTCGGTCGGCTTTGGATCCGGCCTTGAACGTAGTTTGGAGGATTTGGGGATCAGGTCAATAAGGTTAAGTTCACTACAACCTCATATTCACTAACGTGTATCTTCACTACTAGCGTATATTCACTGAATCATATCTTCCCTACACTCTCTTCTTCACTACACCGTTATTTCTACCATACCATCATCAATGCACTCTTTAATGTTCACTAAAAATAATTCTTATCTTTACTTCATAATCATTTTGATTAAACCATACCCCTTGATAACCCTTACCTCTACTACATTCATACCTTCACTACATTCTTTCCTTCATTACAACATATCTTGACAATATCCTTATCATCACTATACTCTTCCTCACTACACTCTCATCTTAACATCATCCTTCTGCTTACCGAACTTAGTTCAAAGTCTGACTTGAACGTAACTTTGTAAAGTTTGTGTTCCTCATTGTGTTACCTCCTTATTATCATTGTAAAGGCAATTGTCACTATTACCTAACTAAACCCTCATCTTCACTACACTCTCATCATTATCATAACTTCTTGATGTTCAATACAAAATCTCAACATATATATTTATCTTCACTACAGAATAATTTTCATTGCATCTTAATCTTCATTACTCCTTGTTTCAGCTACATCCGTATCTTCCATTCATTCTTATATCTTATATTAGTTACATCTTTACAATATCTTTATATCTTCTCTGTTCCGTCTTTTGGAAAATTGAAAATGAGAGTAAAGGATTTCCGGCCTTCTGCTCCCTCCTCTTTAAGTCGCCTTGTACGACACGTAGGGAATACGAGGCAAGTATACTTTCTTCCCTATTCCCAGGGATAACAGCATCTGGTGTTCCCAGACGGTCACCCATGGAAGTACTAACCAGACCCAACGTTGCTTAACTTCCCTGATCGGACGATATATATATATATATATATATATATATATATATATATATATATATATATATATATATATATATATATATATATATATATATATATATATATATATCATTATTACTACTACTACTATCGGTGTCATCAGTGAGAAGCCGTGCATCACAAAATTCCACACCCTTCCTTCCTTCACCTTAGGCAACCACACCAAAGACAGACACATTACTACTGCCTTGCTTGCCTGCACCACTTGACTACTACAGCCCTGCCTGCACGCGTGTATGCCTAGTCATACGACAACAGCATCAGCAGCAGCACAGAAAAAGAAGTAGCAGAAACACAGTACAGGGGCAACACAGAGATGTGCCAACAATGGGTGGCGGGTGAGGAGGAAGAAGAACTTTGCTCTGATGATGCAGAAGGCTTGCACACAAAATCAACAACACCAAAAGTAAGTCCAACACCACCACTACAACCTCCTTCACCTCGTCCAGTCCTGCGCCTGAACCCAGGCCCGCTTCCTGCACAGGCCCGACTGGCTCAATCCTCAGAGCCAATCCTTTTCCCGAAGTTACGGATCTGGGGTAAACCATGGAAAGCTGTGTAGGTATGTATATTTGCGTGTGTGGACGTGTGTATGTACATGTGTATGGGGGGGGTTGGGCCATTTCTTTCGTCTGTTTCCTTGCGCTACCTCGCAAACGCGGGAGACAGCGACAAAGTATAAAAAAAAAAAAAAAAAAAAAAAAATATATATATATATGTATATATATATATATATATTTTTTTTTTTTTTTTTATACTTTGTCGCTGTCTCCCGCGTTTGCGAGGTAGCGCAAGGAAACAGACGAAAGAAATGGCCCAACCCCCCCCCATACACATGTACATACACACGTCCACACACGCAAATATACATACCTACACAGCTTTCCATGGTTTACCCCAGACGCTTCACATGCCTTGATTCACTCCACTGACAGCACGTCAACCCCGGTATACCACATCGCTCCAATTCACTCTATTCCTTGCCCTCCTTTCACCCTCCTGCATGTTCAGGCCCCGATCACACAAAATCTTTTTCACTCCATCTTTCCACCTCCAATTTGGTCTCCCTCTTCTCCTCGTTCCCTCCACCTCCGACACATATATCCTCTTAGTCAATCTTTCCTCACTCATTCTCTCCATGTGCCCAAACCATTTCAAAACACCCTCTTCTGCTCTCTCAACCACGCTCTTTTTATTTCCACACATCTCTCTTACCCTTACGTTACTTACTCGATCAAACCACCTCACACCACACATTGTCCTCAAACATCTCATTTCCAGCACATCCATCCTCCTGCGCACAACTCTATCCATAGCCCACGCCTCGCAACCATACAACATTGTTGGAACCACTATTCCTTCAAACATACCCATTTTTGCTTTCCGAGATAATGTTCTCGACTTCCACACATTTTTCAAGGCTCCCAAAATTTTCGCCCCCTCCCCCACCCTATGATCCACTTCCGCTTCCATGGTTCCATCCGCTGACAGATCCACTCCCAGATATCTAAAACACTTCACTTCCTCCAGTTTTTCTCCATTCAAACTCACCTCCCAATTGACTTGACCCTCAACCCTACTGTACCTAATAACCTTGCTCTTATTCACATTTACTCTTAACTTTCTTCTTCCACACACTTTACCAAACTCAGTCACCAGCTTCTGCAGTTTCTCACATGAATCAGCCACCAGCGCTGTATCATCAGCGAACAACAACTGACTCACTTCCCAAGCTCTCTCATCCCCAACAGACTTCATACTTGCCCCTCTTTCCAGGACTCTTGCATTTACCTCCCTAACAACCCCATCCATAAACAAATTAAACAACCATGGAGACATCACACACCCCTGCCGCAAACCTACATTCACTGAGAACCAATCACTTTCCTCTCTTCCTACACGTACACATGCCTTACATCCTCGATAAAAACTTTTCACTGCTTCTAACAACTTGCCTCCCACACCATATATTCTTAATACCTTCCACAGAGCATCTCTATCAACTCTATCATATGCCTTCTCCAGATCCATAAATGCTACATACAAATCCATTTGCTTTTCTAAGTATTTCTCACATACATTCTTCAAAGCAAACACCTGATCCACACATCCTCTACCACTTCTGAAACCGCACTGCTCTTCCCCAATCTGATGCTCTGTACATGCCTTCACCCTCTCAATCAATACCCTCCCATATAATTTACCAGGAATACTCAACAAACTTATACCTCTGTAATTTGAGCACTCACTCTTATCCCCTTTGCCTTTGTACAATGGCACTATGCACGCATTCCGCCAATCCTCAGGCACCTCACCATGAGTCATACATACATTAAATAACCTTACCAACCAGTCAACAATACAGTCACCCCCTTTTTTAATAAATTCCACTGCAATACCATCCAAACCTGCTGCCTTGCCGGCTTTCATCTTCCGCAAAGCTTTTACTACCTCTTCTCTGTTTACCAAATCATTTTCCCTAACCCTCTCACTTTGCACACCACCTCGACCAAAACACCCTATATCTGCCACTCTGTCATCAGACACATTCAACAAACCTTCAAAATACTCATTCCATCTCCTTCTCACATCACCACTACTTGTTATCACCTCCCCATTTACGCCCTTCACTGAAGTTCCCATTTGCTCCCTTGTCTTACGCACCCTATTTACCTCCTTCCAGAACATCTTTTTATTCTCCCTAAAATTTACTGATAGTCTCTCACCCCAACTCTCATTTGCCCTTTTTTTCACCTCTTGCACCTTTCTCTTGACCTCCTGTCTCTTTCTTTTATACTTCTCCCACTCAATTGCATTTTTTCCCTGCAAAAATCGTCCAAATGCCTCTCTCTTCTCTTTCACTAATACTCTTACTTCTTCATCCCACCACTCACTACCCTTTCTAAACAGCCCACCTCCCACTCTTCTCATGCCACAAGCATCTTTTGCGCAATCCATCACTGATTCCCTAAATACATCCCATTCCTCCCCCACTCCCCTTACCTCCATTGTTCTCACCTTTTTCCATTCTGTACACAGTCTCTCCTGGTACTTCCCCACACAGGTCTCCTTCCCAAGCTCACTTACTCTCACCACCTTCTTCACCCCAACATTCACTCCTCTTTTCTGAAAACCCATACTAATCTTCACCTTAGCCTCCACAAGATAATGATCAGACATCCCTCCAGTTGCACCTCTCAGCACATTAACATCCAAAAGTCTCTCTTTCGCACGCCTGTCAATTAACACGTAATCCAATAACGCTCTCTGGCCATCTCTCCTACTTACATAAGTATACTTATGTATATCTCGCTTTTTAAACCAGGTATTCCCAATCATCAGTCCTTTTTCAGCACATAAATCTACAAGCTCTTCACCATTTCCATTTACAACACTGAACACCCCATGCATACCAATTTTTCCCTCAACTGCCACATTACTCACCTTTGCATTCAAATCACCCATCACTATAACCCGGTCTCGTGCATCAAAACCGCTAACACACTCATTCAGCTGCTCCCAAAACACTTGCCTCTCATGATCTTTCTTCTCATGCCCAGGTGCATATGCACCAATAATCACCCACCTCTCTCCATCAACTTTCAATTTTACCCATATTAATCGAGAATTTACTTTCTTACATTCTATCACATACTCCCACAACTCCTGTTTCAGGAGTATTGCTACTCCTTCCCTTGCTCTTGTCCTCTCACTAACCCCTGACTTCACTCCCCAGACATTTCCAAACCACTCTTCCCCTTTACCCTTGAGCTTCGTTTCACTCAGAGCCAAAACATCCAGGTTCCTTTCCTCAAACATACTACCTATCTCTCCTTTTTTCACATCTTGGTTACATCCACACACATTTAGGCACCCCACTCTGAGCCTTCGAGGAGGATGATCACTCCCCGCGTGACTCCTTCTTCTGTTTCCCATTTTAGAAAGTTAATACAAGGAGGGGAGGATTTCCGGCCCCCCGCTCCCGTCCCCTCTAGTCGCTTTCTACGACACGCGAGGAATACGTGGGAAGTATTCTTTCACCCCTATCCCCAGGGATAATATACATATATATATACATATACACACACACACACATACACACACATACGCACATACACACACACACACACACATACATATATATACATATATATATATATACATACATATATATATATATATATATATATATATATATATATATATATATATACAAGACTGAAAACAATGAATTTCCCAAATAAAAAATGGAAGCGCCGGGGTTTGAACCCGGGACCTCTCGCATGCCAAGCGAGTGCTCTACCACTGAGCTACGCCCCCAAGAACATATTTTGTGACATAGTATTATATGAAGCACTGAGATTACCACGGCAAAATACTGTTTGACCGACCGTTGCCGACTAGCCGGCAAAATAACCACAGGGTAAATCTCCATGTTGCTGTCGTGTTTTCCTCTCAATTTTCCACGAAGAAATGAGTTTTACTTTTTTATTGTCGTTGCAATAGACTGGAACTAAGCAATAGACTGGAACTAAGCAATAGACTGGAACTAAGGTGACCTGGTATGAGGTCAGAGCCCTCATTATCATCCCTGCTAACTACCGGTAGCAGATTCAGTCGTTCCACAACCGATGTCCGGCCCATGTTAACTCTGATGTGCCCAGCAGTTGGAGGAGGATCGCCAGAAGCTTCTGGAAGATTTCAAGGACGTCTTGGTGGACCTGACCCTTTCAAATAAGGTCGAAAACCCCAATTTATTGTGAAGATCTTCACTATAACGTTGGACGAACATACTGAATGTTGCACACATGTGATGCGGACAAAATGAAACAAGAAAAAGACAAAAAATATGTCTGGTGTGGGTCTCGAACCCACGACCTTGAGTGTGTGAGACTCACGCTCTACCACTGAGCTAACCAGACAATAGAAAAACACGTCTGTTTCTTCAATTTGAATTAATGAAAATCTTTGCGAGGCAGCGTTTAGAAAAGAGAGATGTCTTTGACGAAATTTACTTGCTTGGCTTATTCTTTTGTTCCTCATTATCGAAAGTAAACATACTGAAGGATATATATATATATATATATATATATATATATATATATATATATATATATATATATATATATATATATATATTGGAAAGGAACACAATTTTGGGCGTGATCAAGTATATTCCCATCAGTCCCAAGTGCACTTTCGTGTAATAATCACATCATCATGGGAGACACAAGAGAGAAATATAACAGTCAGTTGATATACAACGAAGAGACGTAGCTTGGACGCCATATGGTAAACATGTGATTGTCCAAGACAGACAACAAGCGTATCATAAACTTATTATGTGGACAAGAAGGTGAATTGTTTACAAATTTTATCAACATTAAAGTTATCCAATTTGTACAGACCATCACTAATATTAAGATTATAATTCTTTGTGTATTCAGGAATAGAAGATTCAATGATATTTCTCGTGGTGCTGGAGTTAGAGCTAATAACTGAGATGGCATTATCAACTCTAACTCCAGTACTACGAGAAATATCATTGAATCTTCTATTATTAAATGTATAACTGAGATGGCATTATCAACTCTAACTCCAGTACTACGAGAAATATCATTGAATCTTCTATCATTAAATGTATAACTGAGATGGCATTATCAACTCTAACTCCAGTACTACGAGAAATATCATTGAATCTTCTATCATTAAATGTATAACTGAGATGGCATTATCAACTCTAACTCCAGTACTACGAGAAATATCATTGAATCTTCTATTATTAAATGTATAACTGAGATGGCATTATTAACTCTAACTCCAGTACTACGAGAAATATCATTGAATCTTCTATTATTAAATACACAGAGAATTATATACCTTAAAAAAGCAACATGGCGGTGAAATGATAAGCTGCAAGAATGAAGTTTATGAATGAAATATCAGTGAGACGAACTAGTTGATGAATGATGAATGAAAGTGTAATAAAGTCATGATGAATGAATGAAAGTGTAATAAAGTCATGATGGATGAATGAAAGTGTAATAAAGTCATGATGAATGAATGAAAGTGTAATAAAGTCACAGTTTAAAAGGACAAAATATGAATGGCAGCCAGGTAAGAGTGGCCCAGGTAAATAGAAGGGTTAAAAAGTTCGCGTTATACGACGAATTTTGACAGATTATACAAATTTCCTTTCCACATATAGAACTTGATGGTTGTGGTTAGTTCTAGAGACAAAATTTTAAAGGTTTGTGTTTCAGAGATGAGCCACAAAGGATATCGTTAAATTAACTGACATTAAAATTTGTCAGTTAAGTTCAGCATTTTGTACAATAGCTGTAATTTGACAGAGTTAAAAGTTCGCATTTTCATTACAATTCTAATTCAAAAGTTTGAGTTTCAATGATGGTTTGCACAAGCTTAACGTACATTTAAGTTTTGTGTTTATATGACGTATCTTAAAGGACTCTGGTAAAATAACGCAGCTGGAAGGTTTACGTTCAAATGACGGTGTTTAAATGTTTATTGATGAATGGTAGATTTAAATGGATAGATTTTAAGTTCGCGTTTTCATGAGCGACTTTAAACCTTGTGGTTGAATGTCACAGTTTAAATGTTGGTATGTACAATGTTGACCAGATGGCGGTAGTGTGTAGACACAGCCATACCAGGTCGTATTTATCATCATTAAAGTCACCTTCCTTACTTACTTATGGCGGCGATGAAATTCACTGGTTCTTGATTGTGCACCAATTAACCTATCAGATAATGGTACAATGTTTGCCTGGTGTTGCATATATCACGTCTGTTGTTGAAACACAAGAATGCCAGGTGACTTTGGGAGTGGATGATAATATAAAGATCAATATTAATGTGGGAAATCTTGAACCGCCATCACCAGACACAACACATGTTTGGATCTGGCGGGGGGAGGGACTTGCCTGTGACGTCACGATGCCCCGCCTCCAGCCTGGCGCCGCTCTGTGTGTGTGTGTGTGTGTGTGTGTGTGTGTGTGTGTGTGTGTGTGTGTGTGTGTGTGTGTGTGTGTGTGTATACTACTTTAATCATTATCACGTGAGTCTTTTGAGGAAGGATTTGTACACTTGTGTTGCCTCGTCTCTTAACCTTGTAAGTGTAAAATATGTTTTCACTCCTATGTGCGCTCACACACACACACACACACACACACACACATAACCTATAATATTATCTAGTATTTTCTTCAGACGGATATCTTACACCTTGATTATAAAAGACAAAGAAAAATATATAAAAACATATACATATATTTCCACACGTGTAGATATATGTTATGTATTGAAATGTGGCGGAGAAATTCCTTATATATTAACAAACGTGATTGAGGACTTAAAGAATCTGGTACAAACATAATGGTTATTGTGATAAATGATTTATTTATGATAAATATGTATTGTGTTGCATTATAATGGTTGTTCAGAACCAAGGTTCTTAAACCTGAATCAGTGAAATACGATCAGAAATAGAAAACCTGTTAAACATAAACATTTATATTGATTAACCACAGAATATATTTTCCTCTTGGTATGTAAAATAAAATACAGTACAGAGAGCTAGTTTGAGGAATAGTATTTCATATTTCAACAAAATATTTACTTGTAATAGCGTCCCTTATCTTTCGTCATCATTTCTTATGTTTACTATCAAGAAATGTCTTTTATCTAACATAAAAATTCTGTTTAGGTATTTGATTAATGTTGTCCAAGGATGAGCTACATGCCACACGTGGTCAGGTCACAGTGATGGTGGTCAGGTCAGTGGGCGGTGTGTGTGTGTGTGTGTGTGTGTGTGTGTGTGTGTAGTCCCTGGGTTCATGTTGGCCACAGCCACCCACCGGCCGGTGGTCAGGTCAGTGGGCGGTGTGTAGCCCCTGGGTTCATGTTGGCCACAGCCACCCACCGGCCAGCCGGGCGGTAGTTTATAACTAAGACTGGTAGTTTCACATGCCACTTGGAGTGTCCCTCACTACAGAACTTGAGCAGCTCTTATCCTGAGGTGGAGCAGTTGATCCTCTCCACCAGGCTGGTACACTTGGTCTGCACCAGGTGGCTCCCTCCTGGTCATCCTGAGTGGTTGGTTGCTGTGTGGGATTTAATGACCACTGACTTGTGAAGGTCATTAGGCCAACCATCATTTTATCATCTCATAAAACATGAAGCAACGCCAAATTTTCAGCGCCAAATTTTCACCTAAACTATTGAGAATGATCAAGTCTGATATTGTTACGTTACGTCATCCAGTCTTGCCACTCACATGTTACGGTAATCACGACTACATACATAGTGTTGTTACGACTGATATTACTGTATGTACTGTAGTAAAGTACTGTGGTTATGTGGACACCAGACGAGACCATCATTATGATGTGTCACCAACATGTATCTATAATACTTCTATAACCTGCATGATCAAGAAGGTTATAACAACATTATCCTTGTATCACCAACATGTATCTATAATACTTCTATAACCAGCATGATCAAGAAGGTTATAACAACATTATCCTTGTGTCACCAACATGTATCTATAATACTTCTATAACCAGCATGATCAAGAAGGTTATAACAACATTATCCTTGTAGTTGTTGGATCAGTGTAGAGCAGAGCAATACCTGGTGAACATTACTTCCTGGTGGCCGCCATAAATACCACCAGTGTTTATAAGCTCACACATCACCAGGGGTTAAGATATGGTGTTATCCCTCACTGCTCTATATAGCACCAGCCACGGTGGCTGGGCCTCCAGCTTATACCTCACTCCTACTCTTCTATATCCCTAACTTCCTTGTCATCATCTCACTTTGAATAACTAGATCTTCACATAACAGTTGTTTGTTGTTGTTGTTGTTGTTGTTGTTGTTGTTGTTGTTGTTGTTGTTACATGTTGTAGGTTTATGTTCTGCCACTGGACGACTCGTTCTCTGATCTTACCCAACAGATAAATGTTTGTGTCGAGGTTCGTCAGGTGTTTATCATACGGAGTCTGTAACACGTAAGTCTGTCTATCGTTCACTATACTGGATAGTAACTGGTAAAGGTTATTAAAGATATCTACACCAGAATCTGTGCCACACAACAAAACATACAAATCACGATATTTGCAACATGATAGCATGTTTGACCATCAGCAGGTAAGGTCATCAAGCCGCACCATACATACGTCAGACAGTAACATCAGTTGTATAACAGGATGTATATATGTTGTTGGATTTAAGGGCTATCACCTAAAGGTCATGAACCCAGAATGTGAACCATAACCACTTACGGGTGGAGTCCGGTAACACCTTTCATAGCATTATGTCTCAAACAGAATACAGTAGTCAGTTTCATATAAGTATTCTGCACTTCAACTGATTAATGCTATGATAAGGATGAAGAGAATTACAAACCATGAATACTCATTGTAAGGATCACATCAAGGATGAAACATATATAACTAGAAGTGTTGAGGAAACAAAGATGGTGAAATACCTTGACCCGCCCGGGATCACTAGCACCTGTGGCAATGGACACACCTTTGTAATGCTTGATCACTTACAACTGATCAACTTTATTACGAAAGCCTTAGGTATTGTCCCTCAGAAGAATGTTTTACAAATATCTACAGAAGACGTATCTGTGTTAGATAGACGCCATTTCTAGAATATATCTTTACCCGGGACGTGTAACACTTGTGTGGATGGACACAACTTTGTAATGCATGATGTATTGCACGAAATGAACTTCACTAACGAAGACTCATACAACGGCTCGCTGGAGAACATTCAACAAATCTCTATACCGAATTTTTATTATAGATACAAGACATTGTTGAAAGTAAACATAAGATTTATGATAGAAAAGGGACGTAATAGTATATAGTTTGTTACGAAAATGAGATACTCCTGCCTTAAACTAGTTCACTTCTGTTGTTTTTCTTTTAAATCCCCAGAGAAAATATTCTGTTGTTTATGATAATATAGATTTGTTTTTATCACCTTATTTGAATTTCTTAAAATCTTTACTGATTCTAGCTGAAACGCATTGGTTTAAACAACCATTAAAGTTCAACACAATATATAGTCCTTATAAACAAATAATGTATCAGAACAACATTATGTTTCATCAAATTCCTTAAGTCTTCTGTAACATTTTGAAGCACATAACATTTTCACAAGTCTCATCTAGCGCACCACTCTCTTCACCCCAACATTCTTCTTTTCTGAAAATCCCTACAGATCTTCACCATTGCCTCCAACAGATAATCATATTATACTTAGTCGCTGTCTCCAGAGTTAGAAGGTAGTTCAAGGAAACAGACGAAAGACTGGCACCAACCCACCCACATACACATAGACATACATACACGTCCACACACGCACATATACATACCTATACATTTCAACGTAGACAAACAAATACATACACAAACATATACGTATATACCCATGTACATATCCATACCTGCTGCCTTTAACCATTCCCATCGCAACCCCGCCGTATATGAAAATGACCGCTCAAAATCTTTTTACACTTAATCCTTCCGCCTCCAATCTGGTCTCCCACTTCTCCTCATTCCTTTTAACATTGACACATATATCCTCTTTGTCAATCTTTCCTCACTCATTCTCTCCATGCGACGAAACCATTTCAATACACCCTCTTCTGTTCTCTCAACCATACTCTTTTTATTACCACACATCTCTATTACCCTTTCATTACTTAAACCACCTCACATAACATATTGTCCTCAAACATCTCATTTCCTACACATCCAACCTTCTCCGCAAAACCCTATCTATAGCCCACGCCTCGCAACCATAGAACATTGTTGGAAGCACTATTCCTTCAAACATACTCATTTTTCCTTTTCGAGATAATATTCTTTCCCTCCAGCATACACATTCTTCAACGCTCCCAGAACCTTCGCTCTCTTCCTCAACCAATGACTCGCTTCCGCTTCCATCGTTCCATCCGCTATCAAGTCCACTCACAGATATCTACAACACTTCACTTTCTTCACTTTTCTCCATTCAAACTTACCCTCCAATTAACTTGTCCCTCAACCCCACTGAACCTAATAACCTTGCTCTTATTCACATTTACTTTTTTCTTTCACACACTTTACCAAACTCAGTCACCAGCTTCTGCAGTTTCACACCCGAATCAGCCGCCAGCGCTGTATTATCAGTGAACAACAATTTACTCACTTCCCAAGCCCTCTCATCCACAACAGAATGCATACTAGCCCCTCTCTCCAAAACTCTTGCATTCACCTCCCTAACTACCCCATCCATAAACAAATTTAACTACCATGGCGATCCCACGCACCCCTGATGCAAACAGACATTCCCTAGGAACCAATCACTTTCCTCTCTTCCTACTTGTGCACATGCCTTACATCCTTTGTAAAAGCTTTTAACTGCTTCTAGCAACTTGCCTTCCACAGTGGATCTGTATCCACCCTATCCTATTCCTTCTCTAGATCCATAAATGCTACCTAAAAGTCCATCTGTATATCTAAGTGTTTGTCACATACATTCTTCAAAGCAAGAATAATAGTAATAATGATAATAATAACGATAACAGTAATGGCAATAGTAATAGTAATGATAATGTGATAATGATAATGATGATAATAATAATGATAAGAATAATAATAATAATAATAATAATAATAATAATAATAATAATAATAATAATAATAATAATAATAATAAGATAATAATGATAATAATAATAATAATAGAGATAATGATAATGATGATAATAATAATAACAATAATGATAATGATAATAATAATAATAACAATAATAATAATAATAATAATAATAATAATAATAATAATAATGATAATAACAACTTATGCGTACATATATATTTCAGCGCATACATACACAGACAGCGAGACAGTGGCAGGAATACACAACAAAGGCCACATTCGTTCACACTCAGTCTCTAGCTGTCTTGTGTAATGCACCGAAACCATAGCTCCCTTTACACATCAAGGCCTCACAGACCTTTCCATGGTTTACCCCAGACGCTTCACATGCCCTGGCAATCTTTCCTCACTCATTATCTCCATATGTCCAAACCATTTCAACACACTCTTTTCTGCTGTGGACCACTTTAACAAAGGTTACTACGTATTTACCCAATTTCGACGTCATTTGAGTCAGGTAAATTGCTGGACGAAGAAGTACTATGGCAGCGGTTACCACTGTGCGCAGGACCAAAACTGTTACTACAACGGCGCCTCCAGCCAACAGCCTACAACAGAAAATCAAACTGAGTGCTGCAACGATGAAGAATTCCTCGATGAGACCCCCAGGAGAGAGAGGATTCTTAATGTGTTGTTGGTAATGATTGTGCCATAGTCTTCAAGATCACTGCTACTCTGAACACAACTGACCATACAGAGATACTGACCTTTGTGACCATCTTTACGATGAGTACAAGAATGCCAGTGAGCATCATCTTTGCCACCTCCACGACAAGTACCACAACTATCTCATCCAAGAATATTCTATGGACTTTCTGTGTGACCTGCACAGCGTAGTCAGCCTTTCTAATGATAGGAACCATTACCTCCACCACCACCATTCTCACGAGGATGATGAACACTAAGAGGAACATAGTCACCTGGAATATGAGTTCCCGCACGATATTCCTCACAACTCTCCGCACAAGACCTACGAGCCATCTTATTGCGCTCACTACCAGACGGTCCATCACGCTCAAGAACTCCTGTTCGAGAACGAAGCAGGTGACTACAATGACCCAGATGGTGTAAAGTGCCAGGCGAACACTCTTACGAAGACATGAGAGAAACACACACCTGCACATACCCACAAGGTACAACAATGCCGGTGCAAAATATGGGAGGGTAACCAATGACCAGGTGGATCCACTGCGCCATGGTAGCCGGTCCAGGAGCATGAGCAGCATTTCCTTAGGTTTTGTTGATCCAATCTTTGGCAGGACACGATGAACGTTTTTGTGCACAATGCACATGATGATGGATGATCTGTTTTTGTTTTAGTCAGAGATTGTTGATGACATGTTCTCTTGATATCCGGGATAGGTAACATAGTATGGTTGTAAACTTCGTATGGTTGTAGTTATGTTTTTGTATTGTCTCGAGTAGTTATGATAATACTTTTGGTAGGCATGAATATGAGCATATCAAGGTTGGTTAATCCTGTTAAAATGTAGGGTAGTTATGATAACCTTGAAGACTGGAAGAGGAGTGTGTTTTGATAGGGAAGTGTAGTGTGCTATGTAGAGTAAGGTAAATATTTGATAATGATATGTGTATGGGAAAGACGTCACCATCTTTTATCACACACGATAGATCACTACTACTGTATTGTACGCAATGTACAGTAATGATAATACATAAGTTAGATTGGTGATATAATTGTATGTTATGGATGGTAAAGATGACAGTGATCAAAATTACAGTGAATCTATTCATGAAAATGATGATTATGCCACTGGCGGGGATTGGTAACTGTGTTAAGGGAATAATAACATTTCTTATTAATAAACCAAAACGCCAACATTGTTTCCCTTGATAGTATCACATGCCATCCTGTTCACTCACGGGTCAGGTTAAGAGCCATCTTCACTACACACTTTACATTACTTGAAGATGTTTTTGGCCTGCTGGCGCTTACAGGATCATATCAAGCATATCTTCACTATACTATGGCGATATTCATTATTGAAGAGAAAAATGAAATTAATCGCACAACCAAGATGCTTTCCTCATACAAGGATAATTGTTTATCTTATGTATGACATATACACATACATACTTGCTTGCCTTCATCCATTTCTGGCGCTACCCGGCCCCACAGGAAACAGCACCGATATTAACAAACGTGACTGAGGACTTAAAGAATCTGGTAAAACATAATGGTCATTGTGATGAATGATTTGTTTATTATAATTATGTATTGTGTTGCATTATAATGGTTGTTCAGAACCAAGATCTTTAAGCCTGAATCCTTAATGTTATATAAGAAATGATAAAACGTATCAAAAAATAAACATTTATGATTATAAAGAACAGAATGCATTATCATGTGGGTATCTAAGTGAAAATGCAATATAAGGAGCTAGTTTAAGGCAGGAGTATTTCATCTTTTAACAAAATATTTACCTCTACCTCCCTTTTCTTTCATCATCTTTTTTATGTTTACTATCATGAAATGCCTCTTATCTTACATAAAAATTCTGTATAGGTATTTGATTAATGTTCTCCAACGACGCGTTGTATAACTCTTCGTTAGTGAAGTTCATTTCGTGTAATGGATCATGCATTACAAAGCTGTGTCTATCCACACAAGTGTTACACGTCCCAGGTAAAGATATATTCTAGAGATTGTTTATATCTAACATATGTATGTGTTTTATGAATATTCATAAAAAGTTTTCCTGAGGGACAATACCCAAGACTTTCGTATTAAAGTTTTTCAGTTGTAAGTGATCAAGCATTACAAAGCTGTGTCCATTACCATAGGTGCTACTGATCCCGGGTAAAGGTATTTCACCATCTTTGTATCTTTAATCTTTCTAGTTATAGATGTTTCATCCCTGATTCCATTCTTACAATCGATGTATGTGGTTTGTGTTGTCTTAACATATCATTAGTCAGTTGAAGTGGAGAACATGCTTCTGACCCTAGCCACTCTACTCCGTCTTCCACATGCTATTCAAGAGGTGTTACCGGATTCCGCCGATACTATAAGTGCTTACGTCATGAGAGGGCTTCTTTTTTATAACTTTTGATGATTTATATTATATGGGTTATGTATTTCGTTTTGTGATGTTAATAAAATTGTTGAAATTCACATATCATATTCTTTATTTGTCATTTAATGAACTCTAGTTTATCAAACTTGATTGTTTGTTGTTTTTTATATCAATATAGATTTTCTCCGAAAAATAGTTTAGTTTAATTCATGAATGATATTTCTAAGTAACACGCGGAGAATTCTTTCATTAGTGTTCATCACAGTAAAAGAAACAGGTCTATTTTACAAAGTATACATAAAGGATCGTACTAAAGTTTTGAAGAATATAAACTCATAACTTGTTTAAAACCTTGAAATCCTTGTGCTGATAATAACTATATCACTTTTCTGTAGGCAATATCGTTTTAATGGGTAAAAGCCGGATGAAAACCTTGTAATATAAAATTTGATGGTATTATGTTTAGGTTGTTGAAGATATTACTGATTTCTACATTTAAAACATTTATGTTATCTGCAAAATAGAAATCTTTATGTTAGACATGTTGATTCTACCGGTTTCACGTTACATACATTTCTGTACCCTGTGCTCCAGAAAAGTTATGGGATTTCATTCATTATCGTATTAGATAATTTGCTTAAATACAATGTCCCACGAAAGTATTAACTTTCTAAAATGGGAAACAGAAGAAGGAGTCACGCGGGGAGTGCTCATCCTCCTCGAAGGCTCAGAGTGGGGTGCCTAAATGTGTGTGGATGTAACCAAGATGTGAAAAAAGGAGAGATAGGTAGTATGTTTGAGGAAAGGAACCTGGATGTTTTGGCTCTGAGTGAAACGAAGCTCAAGGGTAAAGGGGAAGAGTGGTTTGGGAATGTCTGGGGAGTAAAGTCAGGGGTTAGTGAGAGGACAAGAGCAAGGGAAGGAGTAGCAATACTCCTGAAACAGGAGTTGTGGGAGTATGTGATAGAGTGTAAGAAAGTAGATTCTCGATTAATATGGGTAAAACTGAAAGTTGATGGAGAGAGGTGGGTGATTATTGGTGCATATGCACCTGGGCATGAGAAGAAAGATCAAGAGAGGCAAGTGTTTTGGGAGCAGCTGAATGAGTGTGTTAGTGGTTTTGATGCACGAGACCGGGTTATAGTGATGGGTGATTTGAATGCAAAGGTGAGTAATGTGGCAGTTGAGGGAATAATTGGTATACATGGGGTGTTCAGTGTTGTAAATGGAAATGGTGAAGAGCTTGTAGATTTATGTGCTGAAAAAGGACTGATGATTGGGAATACCTGGTTTAAAAAGCGAGATATACATAAGTATACTTATGTAAGTAGGAGAGATGGCCAGAGAGCGTTATTGGATTACGTGTTAATTGACAGGCGTGCGAAAGAGAGACTTTTGGATGTTAATGTGCTGAGAGGTGCAACTGGAGGGATGTCTGATCATTATCTTGTGGAGGCTAAGGTGAAGATCTAGTATGGGTTTTCAGAAAAGAAGAGTGAATGTTGGGGTGAAGAGGGTGGTGAGAGTAAGTGAGCTTGAGAAGGAGACCTGTGTGAGGAAGTACCAGGAGAGACTGAGTACAGAATGGAAAAAGGTGAGAACAATGGAAGTAAGGGGAGTGGGGGAGGAATGGGATGTATTTAGGGAATCAGTGATGGATTGCGCAAAAGATGCTTGTGGCATGAGAAGAGTGGGAGGTGGGTTGATTAGAAAGGGTAGTGAGTGGTGGGATGAAGAAGTAAGAGTATTAGTGAAAGAGAAGAGAGAGGCATTTGGACGATTTTTGCAGGGAAAAAATGCAATTGAGTGGGAGATGTATAAAAGAAAGAGACAGGAGGTCAAGAGAAAGGTGCAAGAGGTGAAAAAAAGGGCAAATGAGAGTTGGGGTGAGAGAGTATCAGTAAATTTTAGGGAGAATAAAAAGATGTTCTGGAAGGAGGTAAATAAGGTGCGTAAGACAAGGGAGCAAATGGGAACTTCAGTGAAGGGCGCAAATGGGGAGGTGATAACAAGTAGTGGTGATGTGAGAAGGAGATGGAGTGAGTATTTTGAAGGTTTGTTGAATGTGTCTGATGACAGAGTGGCAGATATAGGGTGTTTTGGTCGAGGTGGTGTGCAAAGTGAGAGGGTTAGGGAAAATGATTTGGTAAACAGAGAAGAGGTAGTGAAAGCTTTGCGGAAGATGAAAGCCGGCAAGGCAGCAGGTTTGGATGGTATTGCAGTGGAATTTATTAAAAAAGGGGGTGACTGTATTGTTGACTGGTTGGTAAGGTTATTTAATGTATGTATGACTCATGGTGAGGTGCCTGAGGATTGGCGGAATGCGTGCATAGTGCCATTGTACAAAGGCAAAGGGGATAAGAGTGAGTGCTCAAATTACAGAGGTATAAGTTTGTTGAGTATTCCTGGTAAATTATATGGGAGGGTATTGATTGAGAGGGTGAAGGCATGTACAGAGCATCAGATTGGGGAAGAGCAGTGTGGTTTCAGAAGTGGTAGAGGATGTGTGGATCAGGTGTTTGCTTTGAAGAATGTATGTGAGAAATACTTAGAAAAGCAAATGGATTTGTATGTAGCATTTATGGATCTGGAGAAGGCATATGATAGAGTTGATAGAGATGCTCTGTGGAAGGTATTAAGAATATATGGTGTGGGAGGCAAGTTGTTAGAAGCAGTGAAAAGTTTTTATCGAGGATGTAAGGCATGTGTACGTGTAGGAAGAGAGGAAAGTGATTGGTTCTCAGTGAATGTAGGTTTGCGGCAGGGGTGTGTGATGTCTCCATGGTTGTTTAATTTGTTTATGGATGGGGTTGTTAGGGAGGTAAATGCAAGAGTTTTGGAAAGAGGGGCAAGTATGAAGTCTGTTGGGGATGAGAGAGCTTGGGAAGTGAGTCAGTTGTTGTTCGCTGATGATACAGCGCTGGTGGCTGATTCATGTGAGAAACTGCAGAAGCTGGTGACTGAGTTTGGTAAAGTGTGTGGAAGAAGAAAGTTAAGAGTAAATGTGAATAAGAGCAAGGTTATTAGGTACAGTAGGGTTGAGGGTCAAGTCAATTGGGAGGTGAGTTTGAATGGAGAAAAACTGGAGGAAGTGAAGTGTTTTAGATATCTGGGAGTGGATCTGGCAGCGGATGGAACCATGGAAGCGGAAGTGGATCATAGGGTGGGGGAGGGGGCGAAAATTCTGGGGGCCTTGAAGAATGTGTGGAAGTCGAGAACATTATCTCGGAAAGCAAAAATGGGTATGTTTGAAGGAATAGTGGTTCCAACAATGTTGTATGGTTGCGAGGCGTGGGCTATGGATAGAGTTGTGCGCAGGAGGATGGATGTGCTGGAAATGAGATGTTTGAGGACAATGTGTGGTGTGAGGTGGTTTGATCGAGTGAGTAACGTAAGGGTAAGAGAGATGTGTGGAAATAAAAAGAGCGTGGTTGAGAGAGCAGAAGAGGGTGTTTTGAAGTGGTTTGGGCACATGGAGAGAATGAGTGAGGAAAGATTGACCAAGAGGATATATGTGTCGGAGGTGGAGGGAACGAGGAGAAGAGGGAGACCAAATTGGAGGTGGAAAGATGAAGTGAAAAAGATTTTGTGTGATCGGGGCCTGAACATGCAGGAGGGTGAAAGGAGGGCAAGGAATAGAGTGAATTGGAGCGATGTGGTATACCGGGGTTGACGTGCTGTCAGTGGATTGAATCAAGGCATGTGAAGCGTCTGGGGTAAACCATGGAAAGCTGTGTAGGTATGTATATTTGCGTGTGTGGACGTATGTATATACATGTGTATGGGGGGGGGGTTGGGCCATTTCTTTCGTCTGTTTCCTTGCGCTACCTCGCAAACGCGGGAGACAGCGACAAAGTATAAAAGAAAAAAAAAAAACGTACTTTCTATAGAAATCTGGTAGCAATATACATTTTACATCTGGATTCTATGGCAATCAATGATAGGTTCTCAGACTCAGTAAAGGTGTAATTATTTTTCTTGTATTGAGTCAAGTTTTCGTCCATCACAAAATACCGTAATGCTGTCTAAGGTTCTCTCCTGGGTCTACATTGCTGAACAACGTCAGTGTACAATGGCCAGTGATATTCACCGTAGACATATGTTTACACTGTGTACACATAGCAGGCAAACTACAGTATCATCTTAAGATGTGGAAATAAAACTATCAAGGCAGGAGAAGGATTTAGGTGTCATCATTAGTAGAGATGTAAAGCCAAGACAACAGTGTATTAATGTACGTAATAAGACTAACAGACAACTTGGTGTCATGTGTTAGTAGCAAGAATGAACAGGTAATATTACAGCTATAGTTAGTCACACAACACTTACATTATGACGTACAATATTGATCACTGTATTACAGTATGCATATCATTTCCTTGATACCAGGCATTATAACCCTTCCAAATGAACACATTAAGATCATGAGAGTTTCTTTCTCTCACAGGTGGCAGGCAGGGTTAGTTATGTAAGAGGTATGTTTACTGATGTAATCTGTACCTTTACCTGGAATATCATCACCTTCTCACATCGTTACTGTAATACGTATAAACTTAGGTCAGTACAGCATATTGTCAAAGAACAACACCATTAGTCATGAAAAAGTAGAACTATCTATCCTCCTCTGACCTTTAATTTCTATGGACAAATTTCATCATATATAGATAATGGAAGAGCCAATTGGAGTCAAAGTAAATGTAATGATTCATTGATCATTTCCATTCATGGTAGAGACAGGTAGGGATTTTATGACTACATGAGACAAAGAGAAACTGTTACTAAGGTTGGAGTATCTGGCAATTATTTCAGATAATCGTAAAAAAATGAAAGAATTAATAAACATTCTTTTTCTTTTGTCTTATTTTTTCATATTTGAAATATTTCATTCATTGATTTTAATCAGATTCGGTAAAAGTTGTGATGATTCAACATTGTGTTTGTAAAACGTCCACTGTGGATCTTCCTCCGTTCCTGAAATACTAAGATAACGACCTTGTGGACGCCGACCACAACCAGTCACAACTCCACGTGGTCACACTGGCCTCAGCCAGTCACAAGCCCCACGTGGTCACTCTTGCCTAAACCAGTCACAAGCCCCACGTGGTCACACTGGCCTCAACCAGTCACAACCCCACGTAGTCACGCTAGCTTCAACCAGTCACAACCCCAGTGGTCACGCTGGCTTCAACCAGTCACAAACTCATGTGGTCACCCTGGCCTCAAACAGTCAGAGCACCATGTGGTCATGCTGGCCTTAACCAGTCACAGCACCACGTGGTCACGCTGGCCTCAGCCAGTCACAACCTCACGTGGTCACGCTGGCCTCAACCAGTCACAACACCACGTGGTCACACTGTCCTCAACCAGTCACAACCCCACGTAGCCACGCTGGCCTCAACCAGTCACAACTGCAAGTGGTCACGCTGGCCTCAACCAGTCACAAGCCCCACATGGTCACGCTGACCTCAACCAGTCACAAGCCGCACGTGGTCACGCTGACCTCAACCAGTCAAAAGCCGCACGTGGTCACGCTGACCTTAACCAGTCACAAGCCCACGTGGTCACGCTGGCCTCAACCAGTTACAAACCCCACGTGGTCACACTGGCCACAACCGTTCTATATCAACTGTCACCTGCCACCAATTATTGTATCAGATGGGCAATGCCTGGAAGACGACAGCGATGTGCTTTCAGAGTATATTTTCACAGAAACTACATAGTAAAAATAACTTTATAGTTATAGCTTTAGAATAATTTAGAAAAGACAAAGTTACATGAAGCATAAAAACGGCCTTAGAAAAGGAGAGTTGCAAGTGTAGCAGGAGCAGCAGGTGGAGAAGATCTTGGTCAAGATGTTATAACCGGCAGGTCATGATGCGGCCCATCATCTACAAGTGGTACACACACCATCCCTAGACCACACTTACACTACACTTGACCCAGCCTTGTGGCACCCGCGCCAGCCAGGTACTCACTGGCAGTCAACATTATATCATGACAACAAACTTGGACCTACAACTAAACACAACTTATAAATAATAACCCAGCTGGCTAGATTGACAACCATCATGGCGGTCCGCCAGTCATCTGTATATCTCAATCTTTCCTTCATTTATTCTTCAACTTTTTCATGTCATATCCCAACTCCTCTGTTCATCAACATCTTTACGTCATCTCATAGAAAGGGATATTTACACAGTAAGAGTGTATGTGGCACTCAATCTCTCTTGGTATTTCTTCACACAAGTCTCTTTTCCAAGTTCACTTCCTCTCGCCACCTCTTCTCCCCGACATTGTTTCCTCATTCGAAAACCTCTTCAGATCTTCAATGTCGTCTCCACAAGATGGTGATCAAACATCACACCAGCTGCCCCTTTCAGCACATTTACACCCAAAAGTCTTTCTTTTACACGTCTTTCAATTAACATGTAATCCAGTCATGCCCGCTGGCCATCTCTCCTACTCACATACGTATATTTATGTATATCACATTTTACAAACCAGGTATTCCCAATCACCAGTCCTTTACACACACACAACACAAGTTGTTCACCATTTCCATGCACCTCAGTTATACCTTCCACTGCCACATTACTTACCTTCACATTTAAATCACCATCACTAATACCTGGTCTCTTACATCATAACTGCTGACACACTCACTCACTTGCTCCCAAAATACTTCCTCTGTTCTTGACTCTAACTCGCTACCTCGCTAAGTGCCATTTGACCTGACCTAATGGGGCAGGACAAGGGTCATTATCTTCACTACTCTCTGGACACCACTGGTTCTTGGCCTCAGCCACTGCACTCTCCACTTCAATACTATCTCACTAAACTCTTAAAATCACTGATCTTTGACCCATCGCTTTCAGATAATGTCAAAATCGTAATTCCTCGTCAAGATCTTCACTATAACGTTGGATGAACATACTGAATGTTGGAGACTCGAACCCATGACCTCGATGTTTGAGACTCAGGCTCGGTGATAATGTGTACCACACCTGCCAGTGAATTACAATACTTAGTCACCTAAATCTTAAGACCACACACACATGTACATACTGAACTGTAGACAAAAATATGGTCAACGAATGATATTTCATATATCTGGTTTTAAAACTGATAAGATCAGGAAATAAGATTTAATCATTATCATTATCGGACGATTATAATGCTTAACAACACACGTTAGGTACACAATATATTTCCTACTAACCTACATGTGAAGTGACAATCCATACCATATCTAACTTCCCACTTGATAACCAGCATATTGTATCCTTCAGTACCAGATATACTATACTTAATGATAATTATAATCATAATGATCATAATAATGATAATAATGATGATAATGATAATGATAATAATAGTGATAATGGTAATAATAATGATAATGATGATGATAATAATAATGATACATAATAGTAATGATGATGCTAATAATGATGATGATGATAATAATAATATTAATGATAATAATGATAATAATGATAATAATGATAATAATAATAATAATAATAATAATAATAATAATAATGTAGGTTTGCGGCAGGGGTGTGTGATGTCTCCATGGTTGTTTAATTTGTTTATGGATGGGGTTGTAAGGGAGGTAAATGCAAGAGTCCTGGAAAGAGGGGCAAGTATGAAGTCTGTTGGGGATGAGAGAGCTTGGGAAGTGAGTCAGTTGTTGTTCGCTGATGATACAGCGCTGGTGGCTGATTCATGTGAGAAACTGCAGAAGCTGGTGACTGAGTTTGGTAAAGTGTGTGGAAGAAGAAAGTTGAGAGTAAATGTGAATAAGAGCAAGGTTATTAGGTACAGTAGGGGTGAGGGTCAAGTCAATTGGGAGGTGAGTTTGAATGGAGAAAAACTGGAGGAAGTGAAGTGTTTTAGATATCTGGGAGTGGATCTGTCAGCGGATGGAACCATGGAAGCGGAAGTGGATCATAGGGTGGGGGAGGGGGCGAAAATTTTGGGAGCCTTGAAAAATGTGTGGAAGTCGAGAACACTATCTCGGAAAGCAAAAATGGGTATGTTTGAGGGAATAGTGGTTCCAACAATGTTGTATGGTTGCGAGGCGTGGGCTGTGGATAGAGATGTGCGCAGGAGGATGGATGTGCTGGAAATGAGATGTTTGAGGACAATGTGTGGTGTGAGGTGGTTTGATCGAGTAAGTAACGTAAGGGTAAGAGAGATGTGTGGAAATAAAAAGAGCGTGGTTGAGAGAGCAGAAGAGGGTGTTTTGAAATGGTTTGGGCACATGGAGAGAATGAGTGAGGAGAGATTGACCAAGAGGATATATGTGTCGGAGGTGGAGGGAACGAGGAGAAGAGGGAGACCAAATTGGAGGTGGAAAGATGGAGTGAAAAAGATTTTGTGTGATCGGGGCCTGAACATGCAGGAGGGTGAAAGGAGGGCAAGAAATAGAGTGAATTGGAGTCATGTGGTATACAGGGGTTGACGTGCTGTCAGTGGATTGAAGCAAGGCATGTGAAGCGTCTGGGGTAAACCATGGAAAGCTGTGTAGGTATGTGTATTTGCGTGTGTGGACGTGTGTATGTACATGTGTATGGGGGGGGGGGGGTTGGGCCATTTCTTTCGTCTGTTTCCTTGCGCTACCTCGCAAACGCGGGAGACAGCGACAAAGTAAAAAAAAAAAAAAAAAAAAAATAATAATAATAATAATAATAATTATGATAATTATAATATTGATAATAATGACAATAATGATAGTAATAATAATAATAATAATAATAATAATAATAATAATAATAATAATAATAATAATAATAATAATTATTATAATTATAATATTGATAATAATGACAATAATGATAGTAATAATGATAATAATGATAATAATAATAATAATAATAATAATAATAATTATGATAATTATAACATTGATAATAATGACAATAATGATAATAATAATGATAATAATAATGATGATAGTGATAATAATGATGTAATTATGATAAATAGTACTGTACTATAATGATAATAAAATTGTTGATAATAATGATAATAGTAATAATAATGATGTAATTATGATAAATAGTACTGTACTATAATGATAATAAAATTGTTGATAATAATGATAATAGTAATAATAATGATGTAATTATGATAAATACTATAATGATAATAAGGGTAAAACATTCAATACAGTTTCGTCTTCCTAATATAACAAGACAATATGGTCTAAATATACCACATACCCGTGTTACACTGAGTTAAAAGAATTAAACTCCACAAACCATGATTTTGTCTTGATCTGTCCTTGTAACAGTATTTTGAACCTGTAGTCATCTTGGTGTATATTGTTTAGTTTTCGTAACCATTAAATGAATATAAGTCAACATGTTTTCAGGAAAAAATAAGTTTTTCCAATTGTATGTTTTTCATTTTCCATTGGATGGAAGCATCCCAGGGATTAGTGTATATCTTGTGTGCCAACCAACTGTTGGTTCCTGCTGTCTCTGGGTTAGTCATGTTTTATGGAAAAAAGAAAGATAAATGTTTATCAGGAGCGGGACTCGAACCCACGCCCGGAAGACCAGACAATGATTTGAAAGCAGCGCCTTAAACCACCCGGCCATCTTGCCAGGAGAAAATAAATTTGGAAGTTCTCTCTAACTTACTAAACTGAACCAATTCCAGGAGCAAATGTATAGTATATACTTATAAGGTTAAGAGACGGGACAACACGAGTGTATAACTCTCTCCCATAATGCACACACACACACACACACACACACACACACACACACACACAGAGCGGCGCCAGGCTGGAGGCGGGGCATCGTGACGTCACAGGTAAGTCCCTCCCCCCGCCAGATCCAAACATGTGTTGTGTCTGGTGATGGCGGTTCAAGATTTCCCACATTAATATTGATCTTTATATTATCATCCACTCCCAAAGTCACCTGGCATTCTTGTGTTTCAACAACAGACGTGATATATGCAACACCAGGCAAACATTGTACCATTATCTGATAGGTTAATTGGTGCACAATCAAGAACCAGTGAATTTCATCGCCGCCATAAGTAAGTAAGGAAGGTGACTTTAATGATGATAAATACGACCTGGTATGGCTGTGTCTACACACTACCGCCATCTGGTCAACATTGTACATACCAACATTTAAACTGTGACATTCAACCACAAGGTTTAAAGTCGCTCATGAAAACGCGAACTTAAAATCTATCCATTTAAATCTACCATTCATCAATAAACATTTAAACACCGTCATTTGAACGTAAACCTTCCAGCTGCGTTATTTTACCAGAGTCCTTTAAGATACGTCATATAAACACAAAACTTAAATGTACGAAAAGCTTGTGCAAACCATCATTGAAACTCAAACTTTTAAATTAGAATTGTAATGAAAATGCGAACTTTTAACTCTGTCAAATTACAGCTATTGTACAAAATGATTCACTTAATTGACAAATTTTAATGTCACTTAATTTAACGATATCCTTTGTGGTTCATCTCTGAAACACAAACCTTTAAACTTTATCTCTAGAACTGAACACAACCATTAAGTTTCATAACTGGAATGGAAATTTGGATAATCTATCAAAATTCGTCATATAACGCGAACTTTTAAATCCTTCCATTCAGTTGGGCCGTTACTTGCCTGGTTGCCATTCATAATATGTCCTTTTATATTGTATGTTGACTACGCTCTCATTCATTCGTCATTTGGATCGTCTCACTGATATTCCATTCATAAACTTCATTCCTAAAGCTTATTTTTGACCGCCATGTTGCTTCTTTAAGGTATATAATTCTTTGTGTATTTAATAATAGAAGATTCAATGATATTTCTCGTGGTACTGGAATTAGAGTTAATAATGCCATCTCAGTTATTAACTCTAACTCCAGCACCACGAGAAATATCATTGAATCATCTATTTCTGAATACACAAATAATTATAATCTTAATATTAGTGATGGTCTATACAAATTGGATAACTTTAATGTTGATAAAATGTGTAAACAATTCACCTTCTTGTCCACATAATAAGTTTATGATGCGCTTGTTGTCTGTCTTGGACAATCACATGTTTACCATATGGCGTCCTAGCTACGTCTCTTCGTTGTATATCAATTCAGTGTTATATTTCTCTCTTGTGTCTCCTTTGATGATGTGAGTATTACACGAAAGTGCACTTGGGAACTTATCGTGTTTATTTTCCTAGTGGACTCATAAGAGTATACTTGATCACGTGAAAAATCGTGATCCTTTCCAATATATATATATATATACATATATATATATATATATATATATATATATATATATATATATATATATATATATATATATATATACATATATATATATTCTTTTTTCTTTCATACTATTCGCCATTTCCCGCGTCAGCGAGGTAGCGTTAAGAACAGAGGACTGGGCCTCTGAGGAAACATCCTCACCCGGCCCCCTTATCTGTTTCTTCCCTTGGAATATTAAAAAAAAAAAACGAGAGGGGAGGATTTCCAGCCCCCCGCTCCCTTCCCTTTTAGTTCGCCTTCTACGACACGCAGTTAATACGTGGGAATTATTCTTTCTCCCCTATCCCCAGGGATAATATATATATATATATGTATATATATATATATATATATATATATATATATATATATATATATATATATATATATATATATATATATATATATATAAATATATATATAAATATATATATATATATATATATATATATATATATATATATATATATATATATATATATATATATATATATATATATATATATATATATATATATCCTTCAGTACGTTTACTTTCGATAATGAGGAACAGAAGAAGGAGCCAAGCAAGTAAATTTCGTCAATGACATCTCTCTTTTCTAAACGCTGCCTCGCAAAGATTTTCATTAATTCAAATTGAAGAAACAGACGTATTTTCTATTGTCTGGTTAGCTCAGTGGTAGAGCATGAGTCTGATAAACTCAAGGTCGTGGGTTCGAGACCCACACCAGACATATTTTTTGTCTTTTTCTTGTTTCATTTTGTCCGCATCACATGTGTGCAACATTCAGTATGTTCGTCCAACGTTATAGTGAAGATCTTCACAGTAAATTGGGGTTTTCGACCTTATCTGAAAGGGTCAGGTCCACCAAGACGTCCTTGAAATCTTCCAGAAGCTTCTGGCGATCCTCCTCCAACTGCTGGGCACATCAGAGTTAACATGGGCCGGACATCGGTTGTGGAACGACTTAATCTGCTTCCGGTAGTTAGCAGGGATGATAATGAGGGCTCTGACCTCATACCAGGTCAGTTTAGTTCCAGTCGATTGCTTAGTTCCAGTCTATTGCAACGACAATAAAAAAGTAAAACTCATTTCTTCGTGGAAAATTGAGAGGAAAACACGACAGCAACATGGAGATTTACCCTGTGGTTATTTTGCCGGCTAGTCGGCAACGGTCGGTCAAACAGTATTTTGCCGTAGTAATCTCAGTACTTCATATAATACTATGTCACAAATTATGTTCTTGGGGGCGTAGCTCAGTGGTAGAGCACTCGCTTGGCATGCGAGAGGTCCCGGGTTCAAACCCCGGCGCTTCCATTTTTTATTTGGGAAATTCATTGTTTTCAGTCTTGTATATGTATATATATATATATATATATATATATATATATATATATATATATATATATATATATATATCGTCCGATCAGGGAAGTTAAGCAACGTTGGGTCTGGTTAGTACTTGGATGGGTGACCGTCTGGGAACACCAGATGCTGTTATCCCTGGGGATAGGGAAGAAAGTATACTTGCCACGTATTCCCTGCGTGTCGTACAAGGCGACTAAAAGGGGAGGGAGCAGAAGGCCGGAAATCCTTTACTCTCATTTTCAATTTTACAAAAGACGGAACAGAGAAGATATAAAGATATTGTAAAGATGTAACTAATATAAGATATAAGAATGAATGGAAGATACGGATGTAGCTGAAACAAGGAGTAATGAAGATTAAGGTGCAATGAAAATTATTCTGTAGTGAAGATGAATGTATATGTTGAGATTTTGTATTGAACATCAAGAAGTAATGATAATGATGAGAGTGTAGTGAAGATGAGGGTTTAGTTGGGGAGTGGCGACAATTGCCTTTACAATGATGATAAGGAGGTAACACAATGAGGAACACAAACTTTCCAAAGCTACGTTCAAGTCAGACTTTAAACTAAGTTCGGTAAACAGAAGGATGATGTTAAGATGAGAGTGTAGTGAAGAAGAGCATAGTGATTATAAGGATATTGTCAAGATAGGTTGTAGTGAGGATACGAATGTAGTGAAGATACGAATGTAGTAGAGATAAGGGTTATTAAAGAGTAAAGTTTATTCAGAATGATTATGTAGTGAAGATAAGAACTATTTCTAGTGAACATCAGGGAGTACAATGATAATGGTATGGTAGAAATAACGGAGTCGTGAAGAAGAGGGTATAGTGAAGATATAATTAAGTGAAAATAACCTAGTAGTGAAGATACACGTTAGTGAATATGAGGTTGTAGTGAACTTAACCTTATTGACCTGATCCCCCAAATCCTCCAAACTACGTTCAAGGGCGGATCCAAAGCCAACCTAAAAGGCTATTTGCACTATTTCCCTGCAAAACTCGTCCAAATGCCTCTCTTCTCTTTTACTAATTTATATATATATATATATATATATATATATATATATATATATATATATATATATATATATATATATATATGTATGTGTATGTGTGTGTGTGTGTGTGTGTGTGTGTGTGTGTGTGTGTGCATATATATATATATATATATATATATATATATATATATATATATATATATATATATATATATATATATATATATATATGTATGTGCGTGTGTGTGTGTGTGTGTGTGTGTGTGTGCATATATATATATATATATATATATATATATATATATATATATATATATATATATATATATTTTTTTTTTTTTTTTTTTTTTTTTTTTTTTTTATACTTTGTCGCTGTCTCCCGCGTTTGCGAGGTAGCGCAAGGAAACAGACGAAAGAAATGGCCCAACCCCCCCCCCCCCATACACATGTACATATACACGTCCACACACGCAAATATACATACCTACACAGCTTTCCATGGTTTACCCCAGACGCTTCACATGCCTTGCTTCAATCCACTGACAGCACGTCAACCCTTGTATACCACATGACTCCAATTCACTCTATTTCTTGCCCTCCTTTCACCCTCCTGCATGTTCAGGCCCCGATCACACAAAATCTTTTTCACTCCATCTTTCCACCTCCAATTTGGTCTCCCTCTTCTCCTCGTTCCCTCCACCTCCGACACATATATCCTCTTGGTCAATCTCTCCTCACTCATTCTCTCCATGTGCCCAAACCATTTCAAAACACCCTCTTCTGCTCTCTCAACCACGCTCTTTTTATTTCCACACATCTCTCTTACCCTTACGTTACTTACTCGATCAAACCACCTCACACCACACATTGTCCTCAAACATCTCATTTCCAGCACATCCATCCTCCTGCGCACATCTCTATCCATAGCCCACGCCTCGCAACCATACAACATTGTTGGAACCACTATTCCCTCAAACATACCCATTTTTGCTTTCCGAGATAATGTTCTCGACTTCCACACATTTTTCAAGGCTCCCAAAATTTTCGCCCCCTCCCCCACCCTATGATCCACTTCCGCTTCCATGGTTCCATCCGCTGACAGATCCACTCCCAGATATCTAAAACACTTCACTTCCTCCAGTTTTTCTCCATTCAAACTCACCTCCCACTTGACTTGACCCTCACCCCTACTGTACCTAATAACCTTGCTCTTATTCACATTTACTCTCAACTTTCTTCTTCCACACACTTTACCAAACTCAGTCACCAGCTTCTGCAGTTTCTCACATGAATCAGCCACCAGCGCTGTATCATCAGCGAACAACAACTGACTCACTTCCCAAGCTCTCTCATCCCCAACAGACTTCATACTTGCCCCTCTTTCCAGGACTCTTGCATTTACCTCCCTTACAACCCCATCCATAAACAAATTAAACAACCATGGAGACATCACACACCCCTGCCGCAAACCTACATTCACTGAGAACCAATCACTTTCCTCTCTTCCTACACGTACACATGCCTTACATCCTCGATAAAAACTTTTCACTGCTTCTAACAACTTGCCTCCCACACCATATATTCTTAATACCTTCCACAGAGCATCTCTATCAACTCTATCATATGCCTTCTCCAGATCCATAAATGCTACATACAAATCCATTTGCTTTTCTAAGTATTTCTCACATACATTCTTCAAAGCAAACACCTGATCCACACATCCTCTACCACTTCTGAAACCGCACTGTTCTTCCCCAATCTGATGCTCTGTACATGCCTTCACCCTCTCAATCAATACCCTCCCATATAATTTACCAGGAATACTCAACAAACTTATACCTCTGTAATTTGAGCACTCACTCTTATCCCCTTTGCCTTTGTACAATGGCACTATGCACGCATTCCGCCAATCCTCAGGCACCTCACCATGAGTCATACATACATTAAATAACCTTACCAACCAGTCAACAATACAGTCACCCCCTTTTTTAATAAATTCCACTGCAATACCATCCAAACCTGCTGCCTTGCCGGCTTTCATCTTCCGCAAAGCTTTTACTACCTCTTCTCTGTTTACCAAATCATTTTCCCTAACCCTCTCACTTTGCACACCACCTCGACCAAAACACCCTATATCTGCCACTCTGTCATCAGACACATTCAACAAACCTTCAAAATACTCATTCCATCTCCTTCTCACATCACCGCTACTTGTTATCACCTCCCCATTTACGCCCTTCACTGAAGTTCCCATTTGCTCCCTTGTCTTACGCACCCTATTTACCTCCTTCCAGAACATCTTTTTATTCTCCCTAAAATTTACTGATAGTCTCTCACCCCAACTCTCATTTGCCCTTTTTTTCACCTCTTGCACCTTTCTCTTGACCTCCTGTCTCTTTCTTTTATACTTCTCCCACTCAATTGCATTTTTTCCCTGCAAAAATCGTCCAAATGCCTCTCTCTTCTCTTTCACTAATACTCTTACTTCTTCATCCCACCACTCACTACCCTTTCTAAACAGCCCACCTCCCACTCTTCTCATGCCACAAGCATCTTTTGCGCAATCCATCACTGATTCCCTAAATATATATATATATATATATATATATATATATATATATAATGTGTGGAAGTCGAGAACATTATCTCGGAAAGCAAAAATGGGTATGTTTGAGGGAATAGTGGTTCCAACAATGTTGTATGGTTGCGAGGCGTGGGCTATGGATAGAGTTGTACGCAGGAGGATGGATGTGCTGGAAATGAGATGTTTGAGGACAATGTGTGGTGTGAGGTGGTTTGATCGAGTGAGTAACGTAAGGGTAAGAGAGATGTGTGGAAATAAAAAGTGCGTGGTTGAGAGAGCAGAAGAGGGTGTTTTGAAGTGGTTTGGGCACATGGAGAGGATGAGTGAGGAAAGATTGACCAAGAGGATATATGTGTCGGAGGTGGAGGGAACAAGGAGAAGAGGGAGACCAAATTGGAGGTGGAAAGATGGAGTGAAAAAGATTTTGTGTGATCGGGGCCTGAACATGCAGGAGGGTGAAAGGAGGGCAAGGAATAGAGTGAATTGGAGCGATGTGGTATACTGGGGTTGACGTGCTGTCAGTGGATTGAAGCAAGGCATGTGAAGCGTCTGGGGTAAACCATGGAAAGCTGTGTTGGTATGTATATTTGCGTGTGTGGACGTATGTATATACATGTGTATGGGGGGGGGGTTGGGCCATTTCTTTCGTCTGTTTCCTTGCGCTACCTCGCAAAAGCGGGAGACAGCGACAAAGTATAATAAATAAATAAATAAATATATATATATATATATATATATATATATATATATATATATATATATATATATATATATATATATATATATATATATATATATATATATATATATATATATATATATATATATATATATATATATTAGTAAAAGAGAAGAGAAGCATTTGGACTAGTTTTGCAGGGAATTAGTGCAAATGACTGGGAGATGTATAAGAGAAGGAGGCAAGAGGTCAAGAGATAGGTGCAAGGATTGAGAAAGAGGGCTTCTGTATCTTCACTTCTTGAAACACCTAGAGTACAATATGATATATACAATACAGAATCTTCACCGTAAACTGAATTGCCCACCATATCTACTGCTCTTGAGCTGGAAGAAATCACGGCCATAGAGTTTAATTATCTCTAATTCTTTATTTTCACTACTTGCCAACATTAGTTTGGAATATGATATATACAATACAAAGTAAGGCATCTTCACTACAAACTGAAATGTCCCATATGATACATATAATGTACAATTGGGCATCTTCACTTAAACTGAATTGTCCACCATATCTAATGCACTTGAGCTGGTAGAAATCATGGCCATAGTTTATCTTTCATTCTTTATCTCCATTATTTGACACAATTGCATTATGATATGATGAATATAATACACAATTGGGCATCATTGAAATTTCAATACACAAAGAATTACAATCTTAATATCAGTGATGGTCTATACAAATTGGATAACTTTAATGTTGATAGAATTTATAAACAATTCACCTTCTTGTCCACATAATAAGTTTATGATACGCTTGTTGTCTTTCTTGGACAATCACATGTTTACCATATGGCATCCTCGCTCCGTCTCTTCGTTGTACATCAACTGACTGTTATATTTTTCTCTTGTATCTCCCCTGATGATGTGAGTTTTACAGGAAAGTGCACTTGGGAACTTATCGTGTTTATTTTTCCCGTGGACTCATAAGAATATACTTGATCACGTGCAAAATTGTGATCCTTTTCGAAGTGAGTCAGTTGTTGTTCGCTGATGATACAGCGCTGGTGGCTGATTCATGTGAGAAACTGCAGAAGCTGGTGACTGAGTTTGGTAAAGTGTGTGGAAGAAGAAAGTTAAGAGTAAATGTGAATAAGAGCAAGGTTATTAGGTACAGTAGGGTTGAGGGTCAAGTCAATTGGGAGGTAAGTTTGAATGGAGAAAAACTGGAGGAAGTGAAGTGTTTTAGATATCTGGGAGTGGATCTGTCAGCGGATGGAACCATGGAAGCGGAAGTGGATCATAGGGTGGGGGAGGGGGCGAAAATTTTGGGAGCCTTGAAAAATGTGTGGAAGTCGAGAACATTATCTCGGAAAGCAAAAATGGGTATGTTTGAAGGAATAGTGGTTCCAACAATGTTGTATGGTTGCGAGGCGTGGGCTATGGATAGAGTTGTGCGCAGGAGGATGGATGTGCTGGAAATGAGATGTTTGAGGACAATGTGTGGTGTGAGGTGGTTTGATCGAGTAAGTAACGTAAGGGTAAGAGAGATGTGTGGAAATAAAAAGAGCGTGGTTGAGAGAGCAGAAGAGGGTGTTTTGAAATGGTTTGGGCACATGGAGAGAATGAGTGAGGAAAGATTGACCAAGAGGATATATGTGTCGGAGGTGGAGGGAACGAGGAGAAGAGGGAGACCAAATTGGAGGTGGAAAGATGGAGTGAAAAAGATTTTGTGTGATCGGGGCCTGAACATGCAGGAGGGTGTAAGGAGGGCAAGGAATAGAGTGAATTGGAGCGATGTGGTATACAGGGGTTGACGTGCTGTCAGTGGAGTGAATCAAGGCATGTGAGGCGTCTGGGGTGGACCATGGAAAGCTGTGTAGGTATGTATACACGTGTGTGGACATGTGTATGTACATGTGTATGGGGGGGGGGTTGGGCCATTTCTTTCGTCTGTTTCCTTGCGCTACCTCGCAGACGCGGGAGACAGCGACAAAGTATAGAAAAAAAAAAAAAAAAAAAAAAAAATATATATATATATATATATATATATATATATATATTGGAAAGGATCACAATTTTGGACAATCACATGTTTACCAAATGGCGTCCCAGCTTCGTCTCTTCGATGTATATCAACTGACTGTTATATTCCTCTCTTGTGTCTCCCTTGATGATGTGATTATTACACGAAAGTGCACTTGGGAACTTTTTGTGTTTCATTTTCCCCGCGGACTCATAGGAATATATATATATATATATATATATATATATATATATATATATATATATATATATATATATATATATATATATATATATCCTTCAGTATGGAACAGAATAAGGAGTCAAGCAAGTAAATTTCGTCAAAGACATATCTCTTTTCTAAACGCTGCCTCGCAAAGATTTTCATTAATTCAAATTGAAGAAACAGACGAATTTTCTATTGTCTGGTTAGCTCAGTGGTAGAGCATGAGTCTGATAAACTCAAGGTCGTGGGTTCGAGACCCACACCAGACATAATTTTTGTTTTTTTCTTTTTTCATTTTGTCCGCATCACATGTGTGCAACATTCAGTATGTTCGTCCAACGTTGTAGTGAAGATCTTCACAATAAATTGGGGTTTTCGACCTTATCTGAAAGGGTCAGGTCCACCAAGACGTCCTTGAAATCTTTCAGAAGCTTCTGGCGATCCTCCTCCAACTGCTGGGCACATCAGAGTTAACATGGGCCGGACATCGGTTGTGGAACGACTTAATCTGCTTCCGGTAGTTAGCAGGGATGATAATGAGGGCTCTGACCTCATACCAGGTCAGCTTGGTTCCAGTCTATTGCTTAGTTCCAGTTAATTACATAGTTCCAGTCTATTGCAACGACAATAAAAAAGTAAAACTCATTTCTTCGTGGAAAATTGAGAGGAAAACACGACAGCAACATGGAGAATTACCCTGTGGTTATTTTGCCGGCTTGTCGGCAACGGTCGGTCAAACAGTATTTTGCCGTGGTAATCTCAGTGCTTCATATAATACTATGTCACAAATTATGTTCTTGGGGGCGTAGCTCAGTGGTAGAGCACTCGCTTGGCATGTGAGAGGTCCCGGGTTCAAACCCCGGCGCTTCCATTTTTGTTATTTGGGAAATTCATTGTTTTCAGTCTTATATATATATATATATATATATATATATATATATATATATATATATATATATATATATATATATGTGTGTGTATGTATATATATATATCGTCCGATCAGTTAAGTTAAGCAACGTTGGGTCTGGTTAGTACTTGGATGGGTGACCGTCTGGGAACACCAGATGCTGTTATCCCTGGGGATAGGGAAGAAAGTATACTTGCCTCGTATTCCCTGTGTGTCGTACAAGGCGACTTAAAGAGGAGGCAGCAGAAGGCCGGAAATCCTTTACTCTCATTTTCAATTTTACAAAAGACGGAACAGAGAAGATATAAAGATATTGTAAAGATGTAACTAATATAAGAAATAAGAATGAATGGAAGATACGGATGTAGCTGAAACAAGGAGTAATGAAGATTAAGGGGCAATGAAAATTATTCTGTGGTGATGAATGTATATGTTGAGATTTTGTATTGAACATCAAGAAGTAATGATAATGATGAGAGTGTAGTGAAGATGAGGGTTTAGTTGGGGAGTGGTGACAATTGCCTTTACAATGATGATAAGGAGGTAACACAATGAGGAACACAAACTTTCCAAAGCTACGTTCAAGTCAGACTTTAAACTAAGTTCGGTAAACAGGAGAGTGATGTTGAGAGTGTAGTGAGGAAGAGTATAGTGATGATAAGGATACTGTCAAGATAGGTTGTGGCGAAGATACGAATGTAGCAGAGATAAGGGTTATCAAGGAGTAAAGTTTATTCAGAATGATTATGTAGTGAAGATAAGAACTATTTCTAGTGAACATTAGGGAGTACAATGATGATGGTATGGTAGAAATAACGGTGTAGTGAAGAAGAGGGTATAGTGAAGATATGATTAAGTGAAAATAAGCTAGTAGTGAAGATTCACGTTAGTGAATATGAGGTTGTAGTGA
This sequence comes from Panulirus ornatus, assembly GCF_036320965.1. Classification (NCBI taxonomy): domain Eukaryota; kingdom Metazoa; phylum Arthropoda; class Malacostraca; order Decapoda; family Palinuridae; genus Panulirus; species Panulirus ornatus. Next base: position 57,738,978 of record NC_092232.1, read on the forward strand.
ACTTAACCTTATTGACTTCATCCCCCAAATCCTCCAAACTCCGTTCAAGGGCCGATCCAAAACCAATCAAAAAGGCTATTTCTCTGTGTATTGTTAGTGGTGGTGGTGGTGTGTAGGTGTGTGTAATCATCTACTTGCACTGTATTAGGAGGGGGTTTTACACTCGTGGGGCCCCGTGTAAGTACGTTTTTTGTGTGAGCGGGTAAAATCTAAAGCCTTCCTTGATACCAGCTTAGTCAAGATAAGGTCATATGAAGATGAGGTTGTAGTGAAGATTATAATAAGCCTTGCATAGTGAAGATAAAGGGATTAAGTAGAGGAGATGTAGTAAAGAAGATTATAGTGAACACAAAAGGATTCAAGCTAAGTGCAGGGTCGGCCTACTGGCTTGAACTTACATTTCAGGTCAAAGGCATTCGAGTACATAGTATTCGAATAGTTATTTCCCTATCAGGGCGATCATAGCCTAGCGGCAGCTCTCCCACCCGTTGCACAGGGGTCCCGGGTTCGATCCTGGCTGTTGGAGGTTTGTATGTTTCATGAGAATGCTCGTTCATAGGCACTTAGTTCGTACATATATATATATATATATATATATATATATATATATATATATATATATATATTCCTATGAGTCCACGGAGAAAATGAAACACGATAAGTTCCCAAATGAACTTTCGTTTAATAATGGCAAGTTAGTATGAAAGATAAAGTATGAAAGACAAAGATAGTGGACAAGTGTAATGTGTTCTGTGTCCTTGATAACCATTTGGTCTGACTCATTCAGATAAGGTCGAAAACGCCAGTAGTGAAGATGTACAAAGGATAATAGAACAGTGTACGTACGTACGTAGTGTGAGTATCTTGACTGATAGAAAGTATTGAAAGCGGCAGGAAGTAGTGAGATATTGTATTGTGCTTCGTACAAGACTGGCGGGCGACTCCGTCCTTCGTGCTGTGCCACACACAGTCTGGTGATTGTCGGGATGTGTAGCCATAATGTTTGATCTTATGACCATTAGTGATACATCATGTGATGTTTACTATCACAACATCGGCTTCCTCCTCCTCCAGGAGAGTGGCAATCAGGTGGCGGTTATTGTGGTAGCCCGGCACATGCAATTGTAAGATTTCAAGCAACATTGTGAAAATGGGACACATTATAAAGAGTTCCATAATTTCTCTAATTCTTCCCCAAATTCATGTGGACCTGCAACACTGAAAATGTTTAAATACCGCTGGTGTAGAGGAAGGGAGAGGGAGGCCTGGGATGAGAGTGAGGCTTTGTAGGAGAGAAAGTCTCGGGATGAGAGAGGCTGAACACAAGATGTTTGGCCGGAGAGTGAGGCTTTGAAGGAGAGAGAGGCTTAGGATGAGAGAGGCTGGGCATGAGAGAGAGGCTTGGCAGGAGAGTGAGGCTTTGAAGGAGAGAGAGGCTTAGGATGAGGGTTGGGTTGTACCAGAGAGAGAGGCCTGGGATGAGGGTTGGGTTGTACCAGAGAGAGAGGCTTGGGATGAGGGTTGGGTTGTACCAGAGAGAGAGGCTTAGGATGAGGGTTGGGTTGTACTAGAGAGAGAGAGGCTTGGGATGAGGGTTGGGTTGTACCAGAGAGAGAGGCTTGGGATGAGGGTTGGGTTGTACCAGAGAGAGAGGCTTGGGATGAGGGTTGGGTTGCACCAGAGAGAGAGGCTTGGGATGAGGGTTGGGTTGTACCAGAGAGAGAGACCTGGGATGAGGGTTGGGTTGTACCAGAGAGAGAGGCTTGGGATGAGGGTTGGGTTGTACCAGAGAGAGAGACCTGGGATGAGGGTTGGGTTGTACCAGAGAGAGAGGGTTGGGATGAGGGTTGGGTTGTACCAGAGAGAGAGGCTTGGGATGAGGGTTGGGTTGTACCAGAGAGAGAGGCTTGGGATGAGGGTTGGATTGTACCAGAGAGAGAGACCTGGGATGAGGGTTGGGTTGTACCAGAGAGACTGACCTGGGATGAGGGTTGAGTTGTGAAAGATGGAGTGACTTTGGATGAAAGAAGTGGTACAAGAGAGAGGCTTTAAAGGTGAGAGAGGCTTGAGATGAGGGAGTCTGAACATGAGATATGTTTGTCAGGAAAGTGAGGATGTGAAAGAGAGAGACTTTATATGAGAATGGCAGGACAGGCGTTAGAGGCTTGGGATGTGAAAAATGTTATGAATGAGAGAAGCATGGGATGAGAATGACGCTGTGAATGAGACGTAATCTTATGATAAGAGAAGCTGGACACAAGGTAGAATGAACATGAATATGTCATACATCCCATCACCAAGGATATGTATCCCTTCACTTTCTGTTATAAAGACAATAGTAAGGATAAACTTAAGTTCCAGCCTCCCGACTTACCATGACTATATTATTCCTAATGTTGAAGAATGATATTATAAAACTTACTTACTCTCACAAAGCAGGTGACATGGGTTAATCAATGTTGGTATGTTACCTGGCCAGGGAGAGATCACTGGTTGAGAAGGTAGCATGATATAACACTGCGTTATGATAACTGATTAACTGAATTATTCCACACTGGAGAGAGAGAGAGAGAGAGAGAGAGAGAGAGAGAGAGAGAGAGAGAGAGAGAGAGAGAGAGAGAGAGAGAGAGAGAGAGAGAGAGAGAGAGAGACTCTGTGAGAGAGGCTGGACAGGAGAGAAAGGCTTAAGATGTGAGAAAAGCTGTGAAGGAAATAGAGGCTTAGGGTAAAACACTGTGACGGAGAAAGATAATTGTCATGAAAGTCAAGGTGGACTCGAGAGAGAGGCTTGGGACGAGAGTCAGGCAGGACAGGAGAGAGAGACTTGGGACGAGAGTCAGGCAGGACAGGAGAGAGAGGCTTGGGACGAGAGTCAGGCAGGACAGGAGAGAGAGGCTTGGGACGAGAGTCAGGCAGGACAGGAGAGAGAGGCTTGGGACGAGAGTCAGGCAGGACAGGAGAGAGAGAGGCTTGGGACGAGAGTCAGGCAGGACAGGAGAGAGAGACTTGAGATGAGAATTAGTGTGGACACGGGAGAGAGGCGTGGGATGAGGGAGAGGATGTGAAAGAGGCTGGAGACGGGAGCAAGATTTGGGCTGAAAGTGAAAGTTTACAAGAATGAAAGAGGCTGGTGATGAGAGCGAGGCTGGACGTGAGAAAAGCTTGGAATGAGAGCGATATTGTTAAGATGAGAGAGAGGCTGGTCTTGAGAAAGAAGCTTGGGTTGAGGGTTAAGTTGGATACAAGAGAGAGAGAGAGAGAGAGAGAGAGAGAGAGAGAGAGAGAGAGAGAGAGAGAGAGAGAGAGAGAGAGTGGGTGGGTCATGGGTGAGAGTTAGGCTGGACACGAGAGAAAGGCTTGGGATAGCTTAGCTTAGCTGGTGAAGCTTAGATGTGAATCCAGTAATCAGTCACTTGACCACATTGTGTTGACCTTGCCATAATGGACCATTGGATTGACCTGGACATTACAAGCAGAACTCACTCCTAGTTTTCTGCAGGTATTATCAACATAAGCTCACTCAAACGATGGAAATTCTACAGTCCATCATGGATGGACTTACGTTGAAGATGACATTAAACTCTTAAATGAAACATATATCATTTTCTTGTCGCATTAGATGAAGGAATATTTTCCTATTATAATAAGACGATCCATCTTGAATCTACGGGATTTATGAAACTTGATTTATGTCTCACAAGAAATAGGAAATGTCACTCATTCTTCATAACTGCAGGAGTTGTTTAATGTTGTTGTTGACAAGTAAGGTTAACATACAGATATATCAGGTCAATAATAGTGAGGTGCAGCCTTATGTGATGATGATGATGATGATGATAATGATGATATTGTGATGTGTAACGGGCGGCTGTACCAGCCTGGTCTATAAGACACTAGACTCGGTTTATTCAGGTGTGTCGTTAACAATAAACCACAACTGATATCTCGCACTGCCATGTGTCCGAACTCCGCTCTGGCAACACAATGCACAAAACTACATGATTGATCACATCTGATATTCATCTGATATTCAGTTATAAAACAAAAAATATCTAATTGTGAAATCAACGAGGAAAGTATAATACTAAGAAAAATAGAATATGATTATGACCATAAATCTGCTAAGTAAAGCCATCATAATGTTTTCGGACGATGCGCTGCTTCCACTGCCGGGCCCTATACTTAGCGTTGCCATCAACCGTCACCAGATCATTTTTCCCGTAAGTAAACAACTGTTTCTTGCTTACCTTTGCATCGTAGCAATGGCCTTGATTTCACAAATAACTGTTTAACATTTACAAAAATATACGCTAACTATTTCTTTCAAAAAATAATGAAAAACAAGTAAATTGTGCATGTATAAGTGTGGTATATTTTGTGACGTTGTTGCCATACACGATACACTATTTTTCACACGCTTTATAAGCGTATTTACTGTGTAGTGTTTACATTTGTTTTCTTGTCAATGATAACGATTTTGACTTATGAAGATTATACCCCCCCCTCATTCTCACTCATTCCTAATGAATCGTAACAATAATAGAGTTGACAATGGTTCATGAGCAGGGGCGCCATGCCACGTATTTGTCAACTTCTCTTAATTTGGAAGAATTCCCTTATTGTGATCATTGTTTGTGCAGGTGTATCATGTGGCAGACTGTGTGCCTCATATTATGAATGTGAGTGTAGACAAGTTACACACAAGCTACAACGTCTGCTGCAGTTATCATTTTGTATCAAGAAATTATGTGACTGGACAGATGACATCCTTCCAACAGAAGCAAGATCTTCCTGTTTTGTAAGGTGTTCAGTAGGTGCAGGATTGTGAAACTTACAGTGTAGGTGTATATGTCTGCACTGCTTATGTGCAATGCTATATCATACATCAAAGCTAATCTTTGTTATGCATCATTCATGCAGATGGCGACTGCAAATCCTATTTATATACAGGTGATTGGAAAGGTCTGTGTGTTTAACATGCTCTTATTTGCACTATATTAGATAAATGTGTACCTGTTGTTGATCTATTAGATAATTAAGAAATATTTGAAAGAGAAGAGAAATTGTGAGAAAATAGAAAGAAATATCCAATACATAGATTGCGGATGAGCGAAAAATGATTATGATCATGTTACTGAGCAACCACATACAAGATGATACACGGAGAACAGACAGTTGTGATCAAAATATCTTACATAACATCAGGATGATAAAAATGTATATACTATTATTAACAGATAAATGATAAAGCAAAATGGAAGAAAAGCAAATAGGTTAAATTTCTGCTACGTCAGTTGAATGAAGGGAAGTGTAAGAAGATCCTTTACTCCTGTTATTGACCATATGTGTACTAGGAGAAAATCTGAAGGTGAGATAAACATGACAACTACATAACATCAGGATGAGTGAAACTATATACTGCCGTTTGTATTTAATAAAGATTTATATTAGTGACCCATGAAGAATAAGGTTATGCGTCATGACTATAGAGGGCGTGAGAGAGAGAGACCCACAAAGTTGCCAACACGTATTTTGGTCATCCATTTTTGTATTGGTTGGAGCAGTGGCTTTCCTATCATGGTGTATATAGTCATTGCTTGGGACACCAGTGGCCAGAACTGCTGCTGCCCCACACGGCCTCCTCAGAGAGCAGCGAGGTGGATAAGATGGTAGTAAGAGAGGTCGGCTCGCACCAGACTACCAAGTGGACGACCCCGGTGCAGGACGCGTGAGGAGGATGAACGGATGGGACAGGTTGTGCAGGACGTGTGAGCAGGATGAACGGATGGGACAGGTTGTGCAGGACGTGTGAGCAGGATGAACGGATGGGACAGGTTGTGCAGGACGTGTGAGCAGGATGAACGGATGGGACAGGTTGTGCAGGACGTGTGAGCAGGATGAACGGATGGGACAGGTTGTGCAGGACGTGTGAGCAGGATGAACGGATGGGACAGGTTGTGCAGGACGTGTGAGGAGGATGAACGGTTGGAGCAGGTCGTGCGGGACAGGGCCATGAGGTCAGCTGTCCACGTCAGCTACAGCCACAGTGTCATGCAGGCACCACCAGACGCCGTCTCCAGGAACAACACCTACACTGCCACACTCCTGCTGAGGAAGAGCAACTGAACCAAGCACACAGGCAAGCACGCGCGCCTGGGATCTGCCCTACAACATTTAGGAGTGGGAGAAGGTGACTGGGAAGACGTTATCATGTTGACATATGAAAAATGTTCTCCTCTGTTGAGGCAGGTTCAAGACTGTGCTGGAGGCGCCCTCACAATACCCGTTACAGTTCTGAACATATCTGCCAGCTTCAACACTGAGGCAGAGTGCAAGGGTCATGTTGGGGATGGAGGTGGAAACCTGGGCCTGGCCAGCTGGTAAGGTCACTGTAACAGCCAGCAATACAGTGAAATATTAGATGTTCTTCATCCTCCTGTTCGCACCATGACCGTCCCACAGTCAAATGTCATCCAGCTGGTGCAGGATAAGTGCTCAATACACACCAGTAGAGCAATGTGTGGTGGTCTAGTGCCCACATGGAAATCCAAGTCTTGGACTGGCCCACGAAGGGTGTGACATGATCCCTACAGAGAAGCTGTGGGCAATTATGAGCCGGGAATGGAGGGTGAGTGAGGCCAGGAACCAACAAGACATCATGGACACTGCACGCGAGGTATGGTACAGCCTTCGTCGCCGCCCCCAGTGTCTGCAGAAACTTCGTCCATTGTGTTGCCACAAGGATTCACCAAGTTGTTGATGGCCGTGGCTGGGGGATGAAGGTCACATTAAATGTAATTAAGGTTAATTTATCATGTTACTGCAATAAACTAATGTTCCTGTCCGTCCTGTATGGTTATTCTAATCACACAACCCCATCAGGCTCTCTCTCTCTCTCTCTCTCTCTCTCTCTCTCTCTCTCTCTCTCTCTCTCTCTCTCTCTCTCTAATTGCTGGAAGCAGTATAACGGATCCTTATAATACTGATGTATGAGGGATATAAACTCAGTCTCCAGTGTTTAGTCTCGATTCCCAGAAACCTTGGAAAGGTAAAGACTCACTCAGTTCCCCGGGGGCCCGGCTCTGTGTTGTTGTGTAAGACAAACGTAAAGTCTATCATTACCTATAGCTATACCGCAGTCATGTTGGCAACACTACTACCATAACCGGCCCACTCCACTTCCCTCCAGGCCGGCTACCTGACACGCACACCTCATTGGTTGTTGCTATTTTGACCGCCAATTTTGTCGTTAAAATTTAAATCGATACTGTATCAGTTTTATATCACTGCGTACACAGTATCATTATATTGCGGTGAACATCTACATAATGTTGATTATTTAAGATAACAAGTAGGAGACAAAAAGAAATATCCAGAGCGAAAAAAAGTCCAGATTGGAGCGCCCCCCCAGACGGCCAGGGGGGAAGTGGAGTCGCCGGGACTAAGCCATCACGAGTGACCAGCGTTGCCAACATGACTGCGGGCGGCAGAGTAGCACATAAATGTTCAAGCTCAAGTTGCCTAGTTTTTCTGTTCCTAATCTAACCCTTAACAATTATTTCATTATGTGACACTCTGTGTCCAGGTAGTGGCCATTATAACAATATAATCTGGAAAATAGATAGGCTGGAAACAACCCAAAATCGTGAAATAAATGAGTGTTAACCACCAAGCAAGTGTGGCAATTGTGACTGAACGTCATTAAACACGTCCAAAATGATGCCATGGATGATAATTCACTGGTAAGTCCGTAGCCGCCACCTCCACCCTCACCAGAACAGCTATGTTACCACACCAAGGCACCTGGGTTCACTCACTATGAATCATAGGTACGAGATTCACAACGGTTCCCATACCATCATGATTCATAACGGTTCCCATACCATCATGATTCATAACGGTTCCCATACCATCATGATTCACAACGGTTCCCATACCATCATGATTCACAACGGTTCCCATACCATCATGATTCATAACGGTTCCCATACCATCATGATTCATAACGGTTCCCATACCATCATGATTCATAACGGTTCCCATACCATCATGATTCATAACGGTTCCCATACCATCATGATTCATAACGGTTCCCATACCATCATGATTCATAACGGTTCCCATACCATCATGATTCATAACGGTTCCCATACCATCATGATTCATAACGGTTCCCATACCATCATGATTCATAACGGTTCCCATACCATCATGATTCATAACGGTTCCGATACCATCATGATTCATAACGGTTCCGATACCATCATGATTCATAACGGTTCCGATACCATCATGATTCATAACGGTTCCCATACCATCATGATTCATAACGGTTCCCATACCATCATGATTCATAACGGTTCCCATACCATCATGATTCACAACGGTTCCCATACCATCATGATTCATAACGGTTCCCATACCATCATGATTCATAACGGTTCCCATACCATCATGATTCATAACGGTTCCCATACCATCATGATTCATAACGGTTCCCATACCATCATGATTCATAACGGTTCCGATACCATCATGATTCATAACGGTTCCCATACCATCATGATTCATAACGGTTCCCATACCATCATGATTCATAACGGTTCCCATACCATCATGATTCATAACGGTTCCCATACCATCATGATTCACAACGGTTCCCATACCATCATGATTCATAACGGTTCCCATACCATCATGATTCATAACGGTTCCCATACCATCATGATTCATAACGGTTCCCATACCATCATGATTCATAACGGTTCCCATACCATCATGATTCATAACGGTTTCTGTACCATCATGATTCACAACGGTTCCCATACCATCATGATTCATAACGGTTCCCATACCATCATGATTCATAACGGTTCCCATACCATCATGATTCATAACGGTTCCCATACCATCATGATTCATAACGGTTCCCATACCATCATGATTCATAACGGTTCCCATACCATCATGATTCATAACGGTTCCCATACCATCATGATTCATAACGGTTCCCATACCATCATGATTCATAACGGTTCCCATACCATCATGATTCATAACGGTTCCGATACCATTATGATTCATAACGGTTCCGATACCATCATGATTCATAACGGTTCCCATACCATCATGATTCATAACGGTTCCCATACCATCATGATTCATAACGGTTCCGATACCATCATGATTCATAACGGTTCCCATACCATCATGATTCATAACGGTTCCCATACCATCATGATTCATAACGGTTCCCATACCATCATGATTCACAACGGTTCCCATACCATCATGATTCATAACGGTTCCCATACCATCATGATTCATAACGGTTTCTGTACCATCATGATTCATAACGGTTCCGATACCATCATGATTCATAACGGTTCCCATACCATCATGATTCATAACGGTTCCCATACCATCATGATTCATAACGGTTTCTGTACCATCATGATTCATAACGGTTCCGTTACCATCATGATTCATAACGGTTCCCATACCATCATGATTCATAACGGTTCCCATACCATCATGATTCATAACGGTTCCCATACCATCATGATTCATAACGGTTCCCATACCATCATGATTCATAACGGTTCCCATACCATCATGATTCATAACGGTTCCCATACCATCATGATTCATAACGGTTCCCATACCATCATGATTCATAACGGTTCCCATACCATCATGATTCATAACGGTTCCCATACCATCATGATTCATAACGGTTCCCATACCATCATGATTCATAACGGTTCCCATATCATTATGATTCATAACGGTTCCGATACCATCATGATTCATAACGGTTCCCATACCATCATGATTCATAACGGTTCCGATACCATCATGATTCATAACGGTTCCCATACCATCATGATTCATAACGGTTCCGATACCATCATGATTCATAACGGTTCCCATACCATCATGATTCATAACGGTTCCCATACCATCATGATTCATAACGGTTCCCATACCATCATGATTCATAACGGTTCCGATACCATCATGATTCATAACGGTTCCCATACCATCATGATTCATAACGGTTCCCATACCATCATGATTCATAACGGTTCCCATACCATCATGATTCATAACGGTTCCCATACCATCATGATTCATAACGGTTCCGATACCATCATGATTCATAACGGTTCCCATACCATCATGATTCATAACGGTTCCCATACCATCATGATTCATAACGGTTCCCATACCATCATGATTCATAACAGTTCCCATACCATCATGATTCATAACAGTTCCCATACCATCATGATTCATAACGGTTCCCATACCATCATGATTCATAACGGTTCCCATACCATCATGATTCATAACAGTTCCCATACCATCATGATTCATAACGGTTCCCATACCATCATGATTCATAACGGTTCCGATACCATCATGATTCATAACAGTTCCCATATCATTATGATTCATAACGGTTCCCATACCATCATGATTCATAACGGTTCCCATACCATCATGATTCATAACAGTTCCCATACCATCATGATTCATAACAGTTCCCATACCATCATGATTCATAACGGTTCCCATACCATCATGATTCACAAGAGTTCCGATACCATCATGATTCGAATGCGAGAGGCGTGAGCTCGGCAACAAACCTTCTAGACTTTAATCAATGACTGTACAACATACAGGTGGCTCCGTCACTGTAGACGTCAGTCACCATACATTACTGGTTGTCTGGTACAACATACAGGTGGCTCGGTCACTGTAGACGTCAGTCACCATACATTACTGGTTGTCTGGTACAACATACAGGTGGCTCCGTCACTGTAGACGTCAGTCACCATACATTACTGGTTGTCTGGTACAACATACAGGTGGCTCCGTCACTGTAGACGTCAGTCACCATACATTACTGGTTGTCTGGTACAACATACAGGTGGCTCCGTCACTGTAGACGTCAGTCACCATACATTACTGGTTGTCTGGTACAACATACAGGTGGCTCCGTCAATGTAGACGTCAGTCACCATACATTACTGGTTGTCTGGTACAACATACAGGTGGCTCCGTCACTGTAGACGTCAGTCATCATACATTACTGGTTGTCTGGTACAACATACAGGTGGCTCCGTCACTGTAGACGTCAGTCACCATACATTACTGGTTGTCTGGTACAACATACAGGTGGCTCCGTCACTGTAGACGTCAGTCACCATACATTACTGGTTGTCTCGTACAACATACAGGTGGCTCCGTCACTGTAGACGTCAGTCACCATACATTACTGGTTGTCTGGTACAACATACAGGTGGCTCCGTCACTGTAGACGTCAGTCACCATACATTACTGGTTGTCTGGTACAACATACAGGTGGCTCCGTCACTGTAGACGTGAGTCACCATACATTACTGGTTGTCTGGTACAACATACAGGTGGCTCCGTCACTGTAGACGTCAGTCACCATACATTACTGGTTGTCTGGTACAACACACAGGTGGCTCCGTCACTGTAGACGTCAGTCATCATACATTACTGGTTGTCTGGTACAACATACAGGTGGCTCCGTCACTGTAGACGTCAGTCACCATACATTACTGGTTGTCTGGTACAACATACAGGTGGCTCCGTCACTGTAGACACTGTAGATTCGTTAGGTTTAAACATAAACCTAAACTAAAGCAATATGGGAACATGAACAAACTTTACGAATGAAATATCAGAGACGATCGAAATTAAGAGTGAATGAGAACGATATAAACACACAGTTTAAAAGGACAAAGTATGAATGGCAGCCAGGGAATAAAAGGCCGCCCAGCTAAATTTAAAAGTTCGCGTTCAGTGGCAAAGTTAGATTAATTGTACAGACTTCCATTGCTCTGGTGGAATTTAAAGGTCATGTGTACCTCTACAGTCAGAATTTAAAGGTTCATATTAAAGTGCAGAATTCCAAGAATATCGTTAAAATAATTCACTTTAAAATTCTTTGGTAATGTGAAGCATTTCATACAACAGCTGCAATATAAAGGTGTGTAAAAGTTCACTGTTGCATGATAGTATTAAAGTGTTTAATGACGAGGTTAATTAACCTAACCTAACCTAACCTAACCTAACCAAACCTAATGACGTATCTAAAAGGACTTTGTTGTCATAATGCAGCTGGAAGATTTACGTTCAAATGATGATGTTTAAATGTTCGTTAATGAATGAGGGAGTTAAATGGATGAATTCTAAGTTCGCGTTTTATGGAGTCATTTTGACACAATTTGTTAAAATGTCAGAGTTTAAATGATCATATGTACAAGGTTGGCCAGATGGAGGGAGTGTGTAGACACACCCATAATCATCCGATGATTGCATTTAGAAACTGACAGATGTAATATAGCAAGAAATATGAACAAAACATTGAGTTGGTGACATGTTTCATATATTTGTAATACAACTCTGGAGATAATTCGTAGATCCTTAAGGGGAATGAATGGTGGATAAATGGTGAGAAAATGTGCAAAAACGGGGCTATGTATTTCAGTCCAAACTAGAATTCTTTTGTTCACTTCTTCGACATTGATCTCAGGACATTTCAATGGCTGAGATTTACATGATACAGAAAATCATCGAACAGGGACGATAGACAGATAAAAGGTTATATAAATAGGAAAACTGATAGATGTAGGTGCAATCAGAGTCGCCTATGATTTCGTTCACAGCGAATGAGATGATAAATGGGCGAGGCTATAACCATCGTCTATGATTATTGTAAATGACTAATAATGATTAATCTTTATTGTTTTTGTGCGACTGCTGTTAGCCTTTGAAGGTTAATGTTCCCTCAAAGTTGCCCGGACCCTACCACTAGGAGGTCAGCAGTTCGACTTAGGGTCCATTTGTGCCATGTTTATGGCAACCAACAGAATGGATGTATCTTTTTTATTTTTTTTTTTCATCCCAGTAGATGGGACTGATAGATGGTAGGAACGTTTCCTAAGGATTTAATCCTTTATGATAACCGCTTCATTCGTACAATAGTTTGTCAATAATTTGCAACTGAATGAGAACTTTTGCCATAGGAAATGTCTTCTGAGGACCGGGTATAACAGGGTCGACTGCTGGTGGAGGAGCAGCTTCTCCAATCTCAGCGACGGGAACTTAAGGTTCAAGGAATTTCAGGGATGAATGTTGGTGGTGTGGACTTTAATCTTCAACACGGCAGCTTCAGCTTTAGGGTCGGCTGCTGCTGCTGCAGGTGCTGCTGATCCTCCAGTCGTAGTGACGGACACATCAGGGTCTTCATCGACGACCAGTACGAGTACGTCGGGATCCACCAAGCCTGATTCATCCCCATAGAAGTAGGGGATCAAGGTCACCAATTCAGTGGTAGGCATCACTTTGCCCCGTTGTTTGGTGGGAGCCAAAGAAACATTGATGGGGATGGCGGCTGCTCCTGTGTCAACTACACCAGTTTCCTCGCTGGGTCCGCCTTTGCACAGGTCATCATCATCTTGATGCCGAGTCTGGATCTTCACCACTACTCTCTCGTGCACGGGTTCGATATCCAGATGTGATCTCTTCCTGGAAGGCCTTTGGCATTCTGGAAGGCACCGCTTTCCTCCCTGGGCCAGGCCCTCACTGCCGGACAACCAGGCAATTCTGGTGTAGGCGTACTCCTGGTGGCGGCCGTTGCGTCCTCCAAGTCTGCGATCTGCCTTGATGCCCCACCGTCCCAGTGTTCTCCCGACGTTCAGGACGGCAGCTTTCTCGTACCCGAACCCTTCGCAGAATTCACAGTATCGCAAATATAGCTCAGTTCGGCTTATACAATCTTTAACAGCCCCGGTTTGCTGGATGTGAGCCTCGAAAAATTCAAGGAAGGATTCCTTGCCAGGGTACCGATGGGCAGCGCGGACGTGAGTCATTTCTGCGATCTGGTGAGATGAGTGATTTACTTGACGAAGTAAACTTTCATAGACCAGCACTTGCAAAAATATAGTGAAGCCACACAAAAATATAGTAGACTAGCGTTTCCTCATTGATTTAATATCCTAGATGATAGATTAACAGAGTGAAGTTGAAGCAACAGTGTAGTGAAGATGAAACATCAATATAGTGAAGATAGCAGGATACGGTAGAGGGTGTACACTGGGCAGAATTACCTCTTGTGGAGAGTGTAATGTAGCTTGTAGTGGAAAGATAATGACATCAATGATGGTGTGTGTGTATATGTGTGTGTGTGTGTGTGTGTGTGTGTGTGTGTGTGTGTGTCTAGTTGTACAAAGACTATATAAGAAAGACAGGAAAGCAGAAGTACTCTCGCGTGAGCAATGGCTGCTTAATTATGCGAGTTGTCAACAGCTGGTGGTACTAATTACCCTTGTGCTGTCTGGCTGTCTGTTTGTTGAGGAAAACTTTACAGCGAGTTTTCAGTTTGAAAAAAGAAAAAAGAAAAAATCCAAAACTTTTTTTTCATGTTTTTCCCAAGGATAAAGTCTTGTACGCACGACTTCAGACAAATATGAACAATAACATATATAGGCAACATTAAACACAATGTTAGGGACCAAATCAACTGGACGGTTTCATCAACATTCATGCCATATCAACTAGGACATATTTCATTCTTTAACATTAAAGCAACATATTTACATACATATCCTGTAATTGGTCCACGGAAGCCTAATTATCCTGATGAAGTGATTATGCAGATAAGAGATGATGGGAAATACTCTAACAATAATGAGCTTGAAAACAAGATTAATTAGCATAAGTGACTCGTTAATAAGTCAGCTCAAGAATGTTTTTTTCTTAAATTACAAAACTGTAGGTCTTGGGGAAATATGGCATGTACTTCTTGATATCTAAAAACAATTCGCCTTTGTCTTTGTTGAGTTTGTAGAAAAATGTGGTTGTTTGTTATCAATTTGTCTTGGATTTATCCCATCCTTGTTTTGCTGGAACATTATTTGATGTCTTACTTTATATTTGCATAGATTATTATATTTTTGAATGTTATTGCTTGTTCTACTGGCGTCGTTAACTACATAATTTCATATAAGTGAACACTTTATTCATATTTTGCATACATTATTTTTTTTGTCTTTTATCTAATAATGTAAGGTGTAAAATTTATGATTTTGATTTCCTCTTATATGTTAATCTGTTGTTGGATGGACAGCCTAGTCTATATGTTATTTTCATGTATGAGAACTTCAATATTTTCTAGTTCTCTTTCTCTTTTTTTTACTTGTATTATCTTAGTCTTGCATTTTCTTTTAGTATCTTATTTTTTTGTGTGTGATATTTTCATATCACATATTACATGGGCAACATCTTTGGTTTGTTTCATCTTTGTGTTACGGGAATTTTGTTGTGTGTATATATTGTTATCCTCGTCTAGTATGTAGGTTTGTTTATTCTTTATTTTCACACTAAGTTAAGAGAAATTTCCCCCATTTACCCATTACTCACCAGTACCATCAGTTCAGTATACTAATATCAAACACAGCCCACCACTACGCCATACCATGTTGTGATGAGACCTGAGGTCAGGTTAGCCTCGCCCTAATTATTGGCATAATGATTCATCTCTGATGATGATGATGATGCGCCCCTCACTCACACTGTCCGAAAACACACTTCACTCCAAGGACTGACACAGCCACACACACACACACACACACACACACACACACACACACATACACACACACACACACACACACACACACACACCAGCTTCTGAGTAACTTAAACATGGAGAAGAGAAGGCAATATGAACCTGAATATTGTGATAAAGATACTGGCTTCTGGGATCACGTTGTCTTGTGTGACGAAAACACGTTTACTTCTGACTGACGCTTCCAGAAATACTGGAGTGTGGCGGTTAACATACTCTCTCTCTCTCTCTCTCTCTCTCTCTCTCTCTCTCTCTCTCTCTCTCTCTCTCTCTCTCTCTCTCTCTCTCTCTCTCTCTCTCTCTGTATTAGACATTCCCACCGCACTGGTGCAGGTTTAGGTTATCAACTAAGAATATGATCAATTCTTTATCAATAACAGATTATTGCCCTGGCAGGTCAGGAGGCCAGGGTCGAGTGTGTCATAACATGGTAGAGGTTCAGAATAATCTTTTAGTAACTGTACATATCTTGTGGTATCCATTAGTATTTTGTCTACACGGATATCATGATAAACTTTAAATTCAGATAAATAATATAAAACATGTACATATACACGTGTAAATATATCTATATGCATGTAAATGAGGCAGATGAATGTGTTATGTACTTAAAAATGCTACTGAAAGCTTAAAGATTCCGGTAAAAAACACAACGACTGTTGTGATAAATTTCTTTTTTTTTTTTGTAATAAATGTGTATTGTGCTGCATTTTGTGGCCGTCACACAGCCAAGATCGTTCAGCCAAAATCCGTTAAGGTCTGGAAGAAGTAATGAAAGGCGTTGAGAATATATATTTATTAATGATTACAAAACACAGACTATGTTCTCCTCTTGGTGTCTAAAAGATGACCCAACACATTACGACTACTTTAAGATCAAAGTTTCTAGACATTTAACAAATTATTTCCTATTATGTTCCTTTTCTCTCAGCATCATTTTTCTGGTTTACTTCGAAGAACTGCCATGTACTACCTAATATGATCATTCACTATAGATGTTTCCTGAATGATCTTCAACAACGTGTTGTATAACTCTGTTGTTGACATTATTTCGTGTAATGGATCAAACATTACAAAGTTGTGTCCATCCCCACAGGTGTTACACGTCCAAAGTAGAGATAATTCCTAGATATGGCGTCTGTCTAACATGAATATATTATCTGTTAATATTTGTATAATGTTCCCCAGTTGGACGGTACTTAAGACTTTCGTATTAAAGTTGATCAGTTGTAAGTGATCAAGCATTACAAAGGTGTGTCCATTGCCACAGGTGCTACTGATCCCGGGTAAAGGTATTTCACCATCTTTGTATCTTTAACCTTTCTAGTTATAGATGTTTCATCCCTGATTCCAGCCTTACAATCGATTTTTTCCTCCTTATCTTTATCATATAATTAGTCAGTTGAAGTGCAGAACACGTTTTTCAGTCCAGCCACTTTACTGTGTTTCTCAAATGATACCACAGAAATGGTGTTACCGGACTCCAACTGTAAGTAGTTACACCTAGAGTGACAAGTCACCATCGGCAAGGCAAGTAATGCACGAGTAACTGAATTTGTCTTGGCTGTGACTTGCCCTTCCATTATTCACATATATTAAAATGTGACAGTAAGAATCAAAAGCCAGAGGAGGAGGAGCAGTACACATTGCTCATGATGTTTATGTATTGGCTTTACATCTCGACTAATAATTACACCTACGTCTTTCTCCTTCCTTGATAGTTCTATTTCTGAATCTTATGATGATCCTCTAATTTGCCTGCTATGTGCACACAGTATATCATTTTGTATATACCTACAGTGAATATCACTGGCCATTGTACACTGTACAACGATACGCTGTTAATCTTTCTGCAGTCGTCTTGCGTCATCGTACCAGTTGATAATGTTGGCTGATTTTGCCATCGTGAAATTGCTTTTAGTAATCAATGTCTCTTATAGATATCAAATATCAGGAAAATCTATCAAACTCGTAAACACAATTTGACTGCATGTGCGAAAAATCGGATATAAGTTTCAAGGATTTTTCTGAAGAGAAGTATAGAACAAGACAGATCACATTTATTGTATCACATATCAGTTCACCAGATAAAGACACCATTATAACATATTATGAAACTAATATTTGTCCTGATTCATGTACAAGGACCATCTTCTACACATGACCAATATTTCACAACCATCACAAAATGATTCACTGATAAAGCCAGTGTATGTAATGTCCTTCCTTTTCCTCAGCTCATTAGACATTTTCCGTAACCCAACCTATATGTTATTTGTCCCCTCATTTGTGACCTTGTAGTTGTTGTACGGTGGAGTAATGCTTGACTTGCTATACTGAGGGACAGACACACTGACACAAGCCATGTTGTAGTTGTTGTACGGTGGAGTAATGCTTGACTTGCTATACTGAGGGACAGACACACTGACACAAGCCATGTTGTTGTTGTTGTACGGTGGAGTAATGCTTGACTTGCTATACTGAGGGACAGACACACTGACACAAGCCACTGTTGGCTAAATTAAGAAAAAATGAAGAGAATTGTTTCTTGAAAGATTTATCAAATCTAAGGCGCTTACTCTAAGTCATTCATCCTTTTCTTCTTTTTAGGAGTCAATTACAAATTAAGACAACTAGTTTTCCATTACAAGAATTATAGAGCTCATACAATCAATTGAAAATTTACATAGTAGGTATACATTCTATTAAAATGTGTTTAGATGAAATTCTAATTCTTTAATGTTCTTATCAATCCAACCTATGAAAAAACTTTACATGACAAATAAAGCCAGATAACAGTGTGTCATAAGACAAGAGCCCTTCCCAAGCTGGGACTTGGCCAAACATAAACAACCACTTTCTTATAGACGATTAGTCAAGGTTCTGGGTCGAGCACCAGGATCTATTGACTTCCGTCCGACATAATATATTTTCTCTGATCCTTCATCATCATCACCACACTCCCGGCACCCATCAATAAACCCTTCCCAAATTCCTCACTTCCTTATAAACTCGTCCCTGTAGTCAACAATTAAGAAACCTAAACCGACCACAAAGCATTACGTTGTTCTACAATGTAAACTCCAGCTAGGGTGAGCCTTAGATTACCATAGAATACAGATGGCAAAAGTTTATTTTCCCTGTGGATTTCTACTGAAAATACGTGAGATATTATATCTATACAGATTATCTTATACGATAACGAATAAAATCCCATAACTTTTCTGTAGCACAGGGTACAGAAATGTATGTAACGTGAAACCGGTAGAATTAACATATCTAACATAAAGATTTCTATTTTGCAGATAACATAAATGTTTTACATGTAGAAATCATTGATATCTTGAACAACCTAAACATAATACCATCAAATTTTATATTACAAGTTTCTTATCCGGGTTTTACGCATTCAAACGATATTGCCTACAGAAAAGTCATGTAGTTATTATCAGCACAAGGTTTAGAAGGTCTTAAACAAGTTATGAGTTTATATTCTTCAAAACTTTAGTAAGATCTATTAAGTATACTTTGAAAAATAGACTTGTTTATTTTGGTGTGAAGAACACTAATGAAAAATTATTTACGTTTTCCTTTAAGATATATTTCATGGATTAAAGGACTTTTTAGAGAACACTTATATATATATATATATATATATATATATATATATATATATATATATATATATATATATATATATATATATATATATATATATATATATATATATATTTTTTTTTTTTTTTTTTTTTTTTTTTTTTTTTTTTTTTTTTTTTATACTTTGTCGCTGTCTCCCGCGTTTGCGAGGTAGCGCAAGGAAACAGACGAAAGAAATGGCCCAACCCCCCCCCATACACATGTACATACACACGTCCACACACGCAAATATACATACCTACACAGCTTTCCATGGTTTACCCCAGACGCTTCACATGCCTTGCTTCAATCCACTGACAGCACGTCAACCCCTGTATACCACATGACTCCAATTCACTCTATTTCTTGCCCTCCTTTCACCCTCCTGCATGTTCAGGCCCCGATCACACAAAATCTTTTTCACTCCATCTTTCCACCTCCAATTTGGTCTCCCTCTTCTCCTCGTTCCCTCCACCTCCGACACATATATCCTCTTGGTCAATCTCTCCTCACTCATTCTCTCCATGTGCCCAAACCATTTCAAAACACCCTCTTCTGCTCTCTCGACCACGCTCTTTTTATTTCCACACATCTCTCTTACCCTTACGTTACTTACTCGATCAAACCACCTCACACCACACATTGTCCTCAAACATCTCATTTCCAGCACATCCATCCTCCTGCGCACATCTCTATCCATAGCCCACGCCTCGCAACCATACAGCATTGTTGGAACCACTATTCCCTCAAACATACCCATTTTTGCTTTCCGAGATAATGTTCTCGACTTCCACACATTTTTCAAGGCTCCCAAAATTTTCGCCCCCTCCCCCACCCTATGATCCACTTCCGCTTCCATGGTTCCATCCGCTGACAGATCCACTCCCAGATATCTAAAACACTTCACTTCCTCCAGTTTTTCTCCATTCAAACTCACCTCCCAATTGACTTGACCCTCACCCCTACTGTACCTAATAACCTTGCTCTTATTCACATTTACTCTCAACTTTCTTCTTCCACACACTTTACCAAACTCAGTCACCAGCTTCTGCAGTTTCTCACATGAATCAGCCACCAGCGCTGTATCATCAGCGAACAACAATTGACTCACTTCCCAAGCTCTCTCATCCCCAACAGACTTCATACTTGCCCCTCTTTCCAGGACTCTTGCATTTACCTCCCTTACAACCCCATCCATAAACAAATTAAACAACCATGGAGACATCACACACCCCTGCCGCAAACCTACATTCACTGAGAACCAATCACTTTCCTCTCTTCCTACACGTACACATGCCTTACATCCTCGATAAAAACTTTTCACTCGACCCTGGGTCTGAAGCTACCCAGCCAATCACAGTCTAGTCAGCGGAACTACGCGTCTCGAAGCGTCTTCATCAGCCTTGACCTCGTTGGGTCAGTACATTAGAGGACGGGTTCGGCAAATGAGGAAGAAGACCGATTTCGACGATGAAGGCCGGCACTGTGGCTGAGAGATTGACTTGAGGAGGCAGAAGTGATATTGTGACAGTGATTGTGTCAGCGTCGCGTCGCCTCGCCGCAGTGTATCGAGACAGACTTCCCCAGAACTTTTAAAGGGGAAGTAAATGTTTATAGTTGTGTTAATGGAGTGATAGTTTTCATGCATGGTGTTTTTGACAAGAAAATAGTGAAGTTGGAGAAAAATGTAGCTTAGACATTGAAGCTTATTGACACAGTGGTGAAATTGATGAGAACTGCTATTGACGTTTGTGTGAATAAATTGTACATTTCCTTTTCCATAGCCAGAGGTTGAACCATTATGTGACATTCATTTTTTTCATTCATTTCAAGCTAAAAGTTTGTTTCTAAATTGTTCTTACATTTTTCATATGTATATATATGTATGTGTGTGTGTGTGTGTGTATGTGCATATGTGTGTGTGTGTGTGTGTGTGTGTGTATGTGTATATATATGTATATTATCCCTGGGGATAGGGGTGAAAGAATACTTCCCACGTATTCCTCGCGTGTCGTAGAAAGCGACTAGAGGGGACGGGAGCGGGGGGCCGGAAATCCTCCCCTCCTTGTATTAACTTTCTAAAATGGGAAACAGAAGAAGGAGTCACGCGGGGAGTGATCATCCTCCTCGAAGGCTCAGAGTGGGGTGCCTAAATGTGTGTGGATGTAACCAAGATGTGAAAAAAGGAGAGATAGGTAGTATGTTTGAGGAAAGGAACCTGGATGTTTTGGCTCTGAGTGAAACGAAGCTCAAGGGTAAAGGGGAAGAGTGGTTTGGAAATGTCTGGGGAGTGAAGTCAGGGGTTAGTGAGAGGACAAGAGCAAGGGAAGGAGTAGCAATACTCCTGAAACAGGAGTTGTGGGAGTATGTGATAGAATGTAAGAAAGTAAATTCTCGATTAATATGGGTAAAATTGAAAGTTGATGGAGAGAGGTGGGTGATTATTGGTGCATATGCACCTGGGCATGAGAAGAAAGATCATGAGAGGCAAGTGTTTTGGGAGCAGCTAAATGAGTGTGTTAGCGGTTTTGATGCACGAGACCGGGTTATAGTGATGGGTGATTTGAATGCAAAGGTGAGTAATGTGGCAGTTGAGGGAATAATTGGTATACATGGGGTGTTCAGTGTTGTAAATGGAAATGGTGAAGAGCTTGTAGATTTATGTGCTGAAAAAGGACTGATGATTGGGAATACCTGGTTTAAAAAGCGAGATATACATAAGTATACTTATGTAAGTAGGAGAGATGGCCAGAGAGCGTTATTGGATTACGTGTTAATTGACAGGCGTGCGAAAGAGAGACTTTTGGATGTTAATGTGCTGAGAGGTGCAACTGGAGGGATGTCTGATCATTATCTTGTGGAGGCTAAGGTGAAGATTAGTATGGGTTTTCAGAAAAGAGGAGTGAATGTTGGGGTGAAGAAGGTGGTGAGAGTAAGTGAGCTTGGGAAGGAGACCTGTGTGGGGAAGTACCAGGAGAGACTGTGTACAGAATGGAAAAAGGTGAGAACAATGGAAGTAAGGGGAGTCGGGGAGGAATGGGATGTATTTAGGGAATCAGTGATGGATTGCGCAAAAGATGCTTGTGGCATGAGAAGAGTGGGAGGTGGGCTGTTTAGAAAGGGTAGTGAGTGGTGGGATGAAGAAGTAAGAGTATTAGTGAAAGAGAAGAGAGAGGCATTTGGACGATTTTTGCAGGGAAAAAATGCAATTGAGTGGGAGAAGTATAAAAGAAAGAGACAGGAGGTCAAGAGAAAGGTGCAAGAGGTGAAAAAAAGGGCAAATGAGAGTTGGGGTGAGAGACTATCAGTAAATTTTAGGGAGAATAAAAAGATGTTCTGGAGGGAGGTAAATAGGGTGCGTAAGACAAGGGAGCAAATGGGAACTTCAGTGAAGGGCGTAAATGGGGAGGTGATAACAAGTAGCGGTGATGTGAGAAGGAGATGGAATGAGTATTTTGAAGGTTTGTTGAATGTGTCTGATGACAGAGTGGCAGATATAGGGTGTTTTGGTCGAGGTGGTGTGCAAAGTGAGAGGGTTAGGGAAAATGATTTGGTAAACAGAGAAGAGGTAGTAAAAGCTTTGCGGAAGATGAAAGCCGGCAAGGCAGCGGGTTTGGATGGTATTGCAGTGGAATTTATTAAGAAAGGGGGTGACTGTATTGTTGACTGGTTGGTAAGGTTATTTAATGTATGTATGACTCATGGTGAGGTGCCTGAGGATTGGCGGAATGCGTGCATAGTGCCATTGTACAAAGGCAAAGGGGAAAAGAGTGAGTGCTCAAATTACAGAGGTATAAGTTTGTTGAGTATTCCTGGTAAATTATATGGGAGGGTATTGATTGAGAGGGTGAAGGCATGTACAGAGCATCAGATTGGGGAAGAGCAGTGCGGTTTCAGAAGTGGTAGAGGATGTGTGGATCAGGTGTTTGCTTTGAAGAATGTATGTGAGAAATACTTAGAAAAGCAAATGGATTTGTATGTAGCATTTATGGATCTGGAGAAGGCATATGATAGAGTTGATAGAGATGCTCTGTGGAAGGTATTAAGAATATATGGTGTGGGAGGCAAGTTGTTAGATATATATATATATATATATATATATATATATATATATATCCACAAGACACAAAAATGCAGTTTGATAAACTAACGTTCATTAAATGACAAATAAAGAATATGATATGTGAATTTCAACAATACTATTGATATCATAAAACCACATATGGCATACGCCAATTTTTCAAATCATCAAAAGTAATAAGAGATGAAGCAGTCCGGAGGTAACTTGTGGAAGACAGAGTAGAGTGGCTAGGCTCAGAAGCATGTTCTCCACTTCAACTGACTAATGATATGTAAAGACAACACAAACCACATACATCCATTGTGAGGATGGAATCAAGGATGAAACATCTATAACTAGAAAGGTTAAAGATACAAAGATGGTGAAATACCTTTACCCGGGATCAGTAGCACCTGTGGCAATGGACACACCTTTGTAATGCTTGATCACTTACAACTGATCAACTGTAATACGAAAGTCTTATTTA
The DNA here is from genome assembly GCF_036320965.1 of Panulirus ornatus. Lineage (NCBI taxonomy): Eukaryota > Metazoa > Arthropoda > Malacostraca > Decapoda > Palinuridae > Panulirus > Panulirus ornatus. The sequence goes on from NC_092232.1 coordinate 57,762,828, forward strand.
TTGTCCCTCAGGAAAACTTTTTAGAAATATTCATAAGACACATATATATGTTAGATATACACTGTCTCTAGAATATATCTTTACGTGGGACGTGTGGCACCTATGTGGATAGACACAACGTTGTAATGCATGATCCATTACACGAAATGAACTTCACTTACGAAGAGTTATACAACGCGTCGTTGGAGAACATTAATCAAATACATATACAGAATTTTTATGTTAGATAAAAGACATTCTTGGTAGTAAACATAAGAAATGATGATGAAAGATCAGGGACGTAGATGTAGATATTTTGTTCAAAGATAAAATACTCCTGCCTTAAACTAACTCATTGTATTGCATTTTCACTTAGATACCCACATGATAATGCGTTCTGTTCTTTAAAATCAAATTCTTATGTTTCTAACATGTTTTTATGATATCTTATATAATCTTAAGGATTCAGGCTTAAAGATCTTGGTTCTGAACAACCATTATAATGCAACACAATACATATTTATCATAAACTAATAATCTATCACAATAACCATTATGTTTGTACCAGATTCTTTAAGTCCTCAGTCACGTTTGTTAATATATAAGAGATTTTTCCGCCACTGACAAGTGGCTCCGTGGTGTAGTGGTTAGCACATCTGCCTCATAAACAGCTGGTCCGGGTTCGATTCCCGGCGGGGCCTTTGTTTTCAGTATTTTTTTGTGATCGTAAATACTCGTAGGTAGGCTCTCTCTCTCTCTCTCTCTCTCTCTCTCTCTCTCTCTCTCTCTCTCTCTCTCTCTCTCTCTCTATCAGCCGACAGGCAAGTTTAAGAAATCTGGAATTCGTCCTTTAGAAATCTGGTATACGAAGAGAGGCTGTAATGATTGGATCTCTTCTCCCTTAAGACACGTTGACTTCGCAGCGACTTAATCCGTGTTCAAAATTCTGAATAAGTTCAATAAAGTAAACCTCGAGCATCTTTTCGAAATACAAGAAAATGCGGTTACCAGGACAAATAGAATAAAACTCAAAGCTAAATAATGTAGTACGGACGTGGGATAAAGTTTCTTTTCCTATAGGTGTGGTTTAACACTGGAATAAGTTACCGTCAGACGTAGTGAATGCTAAAACCATAAATACTTTCAAAAGTCGTTTAGAAAAATATCTTATAAAGTCAGGTATACTTTGAGGAAAATGCCAGAAATAAACGGATAAACGACAGCGATAACGGGGTTAATAGAAGGGTAATGTGCAGAATAAAGTTATCTAATTTGTATAGACCATCACTAATGATAGGATTATAATTCTTTGTGTATTTAATGATAGAAGATCCAATGATATTTCTAGTGGTAATAGAGCTGGAGTAATCTTCTATTATCAAATACACAAAGAATTATAATCTCAATATCAGTGATGGTCTATACAAATTAGATAACTTTAGTGTTGATAAAGTTTGTAAAATGATAAGTTTATGATACGCTCGTTCTCTGTCTTGGTCAATCACATGTTTACCAAATGGCGTCCTAGCTACGTTTCTTCCTTGTATATCAACTGACTGTTATATTTCTCTCCTGTGTCTCCCTTGATGGTGTGAGTTTTAAACGAAAGTGCACTCGGGAACTTATCGTGTTTCATTTTCCCCGTGGACTTATCGGAATATCTTGATCACGCTCAAAATTGTGATCCTTTCCAATATATATATATAGAGGTATAAGTTTGTTGAGTATTCCTGGCAAATCATATGGGAGGGTATTGATTGAGAGGGTGAAGGCATGTACAGAGCATCAGATTGGGGAAGAACAGTGTGGTTTCAGAAGTGGTAGAGGATGTGTGGATCAGGTGTTTGCTTTGAAGAATGTATGTGAGAAATACTTAGAAAAGCAAATGGATTTGTATTTAGCATTTATGGATCTGGAGAAGGCATATGATAGAGCTGATAGAGATGCTCTGTGGAAGGTATTAAGAAAATATGGTGTGGGAGGCAAGTTGTTAGAAGCAGTGAAAAGTTTTTATCGAGGATGTAAGGCATGTGTACGTGTAGGAAGAGAGGAAAGTGATTGGTTCTCAGTGAATGTAGGTTTGCGGCAGGGGTGTGTGATGTCTCCATGGTTGTTTAATTTGTTTATGGATGGGGTTGTTAGGGAGGTGAATGCAAGAGTTTTGGAAAGAGGGGCAAGTATGAAGTCTTTTGGGGATGAGAGAGCTTGGGAAGTGAGTCAGTTGTTGTTCGCTGATGATACAGCGCTGGTGGCTGATTCATGTGAGAAACTGCAGAAGCTGGTGACTGAGTTTGGTAAAGTGTGTGAAAGAAGAAAGTAAAGAGTAAATGTGAATAAGAGCAAGGTTATTAGGTACAGTAGGGTTGAGGGTCAATTCAACTGGGAGGTGAGTTTGAATGGAGAAAAACTGGAGGAAGTGAAGTGTTTTAGATATCTGGGAGTGGATCTGGCAGCGGATGGAACCATGGAAGCGGAAGTGGATCATAGGGTGGGGGAGGGGGCGAAAATTCTGGGAGCCTTGAAGAATTGTGTGGAAGTCGAGAACATTATCTCGGAAGGCAAAAATGGGTATGTTTGAAGGAATAGTGGTTCCAACAATGTTGTATGGTTACGAGGCGTGGACTATGGATAGAGTTGTGCGCAGGAGGATGGATGTGCTGGAAATGAGATGTTTGTGGACAATGTCTGGTGTGAGGTGGTTTGATCGAGTAAGTAACGTAAGGGTAAGAGAGATGTGTGGAAATAAAAAGAGCGTGGTTGAGAGAGCAGAAGAGGGTGTTTTGAAATGGTTTGGTCACATGGAGAGAATGAGTGAGGAAAGATTGACCAAGAGGATATATGTGTCGGAGGTGGAGGGAACGAGGAGAAGAGGGAGACCAAATTGGAGGTGGAAAGATGGAGTGAAAAAGATTTTGTGTGATCGGGGCCTGAACATGCAGGAGGGTGAAAGGAGGGCAAAGAATAGAGTGAATTGGAGCGATGTGGTATACCGGGGTTGACGTGCTGTCAGTGGATTGAATCAAGGCATGTGTATGGGGGTGGGTTGGGCCATTTCTTTCGTCTGTTTCCTTGCGCTACCTCGCAAACGCGGGAGACAGCGGCAAAAAAAAAAAAAAAAAAAATATATATATATATATATATATATATATATATATATATATATATATATATATATATATATATATATATATATATATATATATATATTCCTACGAGTCCATGGGAAAAATGAAACATGAAAAGTTCCCAAGTGCACTTTCGTGTAATAATCACATCATCAGGGGAGACACAAGGGAGGAATATAACAGTCAGTTGATATACATAGAAGAGACGAAGCTAGGACGCCATTTGGTAAACATATATATATATATATATATATATATATATATATATATATATATATATATATATATATATATATATATATATATATATATATATATGAAAGGAGGGCAAAGAATGGAGTGAATTGGATCGATGTGGTATACCGGAGTTGACGTGCTGTCAGTGGATTGAATCAGGGCATGTGAAGCGTCTGGGGTAAACCATGGAAAGCTGTGTAGGTATGTATATTTGCGTGTGTGGACGTGTATGTATATACATGTGTATGGGGGTGGGTTGGGCCATTTCTTTCGTCTGTTTCCTTGCGCTACCTCGCAAACGCGGGAGACAGCGACAAAGCAAAAAAAAAAAAAAAAAAAATATATATATATATATATATATATATATATATATATATATATATATATATATATATATATATATATATATATATATATATATATATATATATATATATGTGTGTGTGTGTGTGTGTGTGTGTTTGTGTGTGTGTGTGTGTGTACACGGATAAACTTTAAGGCTAGCCGGGGTGTACTGGTGATTCCTTTGACCTAAAATGTAAGTTCAATTGAGCCCGTAGGCCGACCCTGCACGTAGCTTGAATCCTTTTGTGTTCACTATAATCTTCTTTACTATATCTCCTCTCCTTAATCCCTTTATCTTCACTACGCAAGGCCTATTATAATCTTCACTACAACCTCATCTTCATATGACCTTATGTTGACTAAGCTGGTTTCAAGGAAGGCTTTAGATTTTTTCGCTCACACAAACAACGTACTTACACGGGGCCCCACGAGTGTAAACCTCCCTCCTAATACAGTGCAAATAGATGATTACACAAACCTACACACACCACCACCACTAACAATACACAGAGAAATAGCCTCTTCGGTTGCCCTTGGATCCGCCCTTGAGCGCAGTTTGGAGGATTTGGGGGATCAGGTCAACAAGGTTAAGTTCACTACAACCTCATATTCACCAACGTGTATCTTCACTATTAGCTTATTTTCACTTAATGATATCTTCGCTATACCCTCTTCTTCACTACACCGTTATTTCTACCATACCATCATCATTGCACTCCCTGATGTTCATTAAGAGTAGTTCTTATCTTCACTACATAATCATTTTGAATAAACTTTACTCTTTAATAACCCTTATCTCTACTACATTCGTATCTTCACTACAACCTATCTTGACAACTATCTTGACATATCCTATCACTATACTCTTCTTCACTACACTCTCATCTTAACATCATCCTTCTGTTTACCGAACTTAGTTCAAAGTCTGACTTGAACGTAGCTTTGGAAAGTTTGTGTTCCTCATTGTGTTACTTCCTTATCATCATTGTAAAGGCAATTGTCGCCACTCCCCAACTAAACCCTTATCGTCACTACACTCTCATCATTATCATAACTTCTTGATGTTCGATACAAAATCTCAACATATACATTCATCTTCACTACAGAATAATTTTCATTGCCCCTTAATCTTCATTACTCCTTGTTTCAGCTACATCCGTATCTTCCATTCATTCTTATATCTTATATTAGTTACATCTTTACAATATCTTTATATCTTCTCTGTTCCGTCTTTTGAAAAATTGAAAATGAGACTAAAGGATTTCCGGCCTTCTGCTCCCTCCCCTTTTAGTCGCCTTGTACGACACGCAGGGAATGCGAGGCAAGTATACTTTCTTCCCTATCCCCAGGGATAACAGCATCTGGTGTTCCCAGACGGTCACCCATCCAAGTACTAACCAGACCCAACGTTGCTTAACTTCCCTGATCGAACGATATATATATATATATATATATATATATATATATATATATATATATATATATATATATATACAAGACTGAAAATAATGAATTTCCCAAATAACAAAAATGGAAGCGCCGGGGTTTGAACCCGGGTCCTCTCGCATGCCAAGCGAGTGCTCTACCACTGAGCTACGCCCCCAAGAACATATTTTGTGACATAGTATTATATGAAGTACTGAGATTACCACGGCAAAATAGTGTTTGACCGACCGTTGCCGACTAGCCGGCAAAATAACCACAGGGTAAATCTCCATGTTGCTGTCGTGTTTTCCTCTCAATTTTTTACGAAGAAATGAGTTTTACTTTTTTATTGTCGTTGCAATAGACTGGAACTAAGCAATAGACTGGAACTAAGCAATAGACTGGAACTAAGCTGACCTGGTATGAGGTCAGAGCCCTCATTATCATCCCTGCTAACTACCGGAAGCAGATTAAGTCGTTCCACAACCGATGTCCGGCCCATGTTAACTCTGATGTGCCCAGCAGTTGGAGGAGGATCGCCAGAAGCTTCTGGAAGATTTCAAGGACGTCTTGGTGGACCTGACCCTTTCAGATAAGGTCGAAAACCTCAATTTATTGTGAAGATCTTCACTATAACGTTGGATGAACATACTGAATGTTGCACACATGTGATGCGGACAAAATGAAACAAGAAAAAGACAAAAATTATGTCTGGTGTGGGTCTCGAACCCACGACCTTGAGTGTGTGAGACTCACGCTCTACCACTGAGCTAACCAGACAATAGAAAAATACGTCTGTTTCTTCAATTTGAATTAATGAAAATCTTTGCGAGGCAGCGTTTAGAAAAGAGAGATGTCTTTGACGAAATTTACTTGCTTGGCTCCTTCTTTTGTTCCTCAGTATCGAAAGTAAATATACTGAAGGATATATATATATATATATATATATATATATATATATATATATATATATATATATATATATATATATATATATATTGAAAGGATCGCAATTTTGCACGTGATCAAGTATATTCTTATGAGTTCACAGGGAAAATAAACACGATAAGTTCCCAAGTGCACTTTCGTGTAAAACTCACATCATCAGGGGAGATACAAGAGAGAAATATAACAGTCAGTTGATATACAACGAAGAGACGTAGCTAGGACGCCATATGGTAAACATGTGATTGTCCAAGACAGACAACAAGCGTATCATAAACTTATTATGTGGACAAGAAGGTGAATTGTTTACACATTTTATCAACATTAAAGTTATCCAATTTGTATAGACCATCACTAATATTAAGATTATAATTCTTTGTGTATTCAGAAATAGAAGATTCAATGATATTTCTCGTGGTGCTGGAGTTAGAGTTAATAACTGAGATGGCATTATTAACTCTAATTCCAGTACCACGAGAAATATCATTGAATCTTCTATTATTAAATACACAAAGAATTATATACCTTAAGGAAACCAACATGGCGGTCAAAAATAAGCTTTAGGAATGAAGTTTATGAATGGAATATCAGTGAGACGATCCAAATGACGAATGAATGAGAGCGTAGTCAACATACAATATAAAAGGACATATTATGAATGGCAACCAGGCAAGTAACGGCCCAACTGAATGGAAGGATTTAAAAGTTCGCGTTATATGACGAATTTTGATAGATTATTCAAATTTCCATTCCAGTTATGAAACTTGATGGTTGTGTTCAGTTCTAGAGACAAAGTTTAAAGGTTTGTGTTTCAGAGATGAACCACAAAGGATATCGTTAAATTAAGTGACATTAAAATTTGTCAATTAAGTAAATCATTTTGTACAATAGCTGTAATTTGACAGAGTTAAAAGTTCGCATTTTCATTACAATTCTAATTCAAAAGTTTGAGTTTCAATGATGGTTTGCACAAGCTTAACGTACATTTAAGTTTTGTGTTTATATGACGTATCTTAAAGGACTCTGGTAAAATAACGCAGCTGGAAGGTTTACGTTCAAATGACGGTGTTTAAATGTTTATTGATGAATGGTAGATTTAAATGGATAGATTTTAAGTTCGCGTTTTCATGAGCGACTTTAAACCTTGTGGTTGAATGTCACAGTTTAAATGTTGGTATGTACAATGTTGACCAGATGGCGGTAGTGTGTAGACACAGCCATACCAGGTCGTATTTATCATCATTAAAGTCACCTTCCTTACTTACTTATGGCGGCGATGAAATTCACTGGTTCTTGATTGTGCACCAATTAACCTATCAGATAATGGTACAATGTTTGCCTGGTGTTGCATATATCACGTCTGTTGTTGAAACACAAGAATGCCAGGTGACTTTGGGAGTGGATGATAATATAAAGATCAATATTAATGTGGGAAATCTTGAACCGCCATCACCAGACACAACACATGTTTGGATCTGGCGGGGGGAGGGACTTGCCTGTGACGTCACGATGCCCCGCCTCCAGCCTGGCGCCGCTCTGTGTGTGTGTGTGTGTGTGTGTGTGTGTGTGTGCATTATGGGAGAGAGTTATACACTCGTGTTGTCCCGTCTCTTAACCTTATAAGTATATACTATACATTTGCTCCTGGAATTGGTTCAGTTTAGTAAGTTAGAGAGAACTTCCAAATTTATTTTCTCCTGGCAAGATGGCCGGGTGGTTTAAGGCGCTGCTTTCAAATCATTGTCTGGTCTTCCGGGCCTGGGTTCGAGTCCCGCTCCTGATAAACATTTATCTTTCTTTTTTCCATAAAACATGACTAACCCAGAGACAGCAGGAACCAACAGTTGGTTGGCACACAAGATATACACTAATCCCTGGGATGCTTCCATCCAATGGAAAATGAAAAACATACAATTGGAAAAACTTATTTTTTCCTGAAAACATGTTGACTTATATTCATTTAATGGTTACGAAAACTAAACAATATACACCAAGATGACTACAGGTTCAAAATACTGTTACAAGGACAGATCAAGACAAAATCATGGTTTGTGGAGTTTAATTCTTTTAACTCAGTGTAACACGGGTATGTGGTATATTTAGACCATATTGTCTTGTTATATTAGGAAGACGAAACTGTATTGAATGTTTTACCGTTATTATCATTATAGTATTTATCATAATTACATCATTATTATTACTATTATTATTATTATCAACAATTTTATTATCATTATAGTACAGTACTATTTATCATAATTACATCATTATTATTACTATTATATTATTATCAACAATTTTATTATCATTATAGTACAGTACTATTTATCATAATTACATCATTATTATTACTATTATTATTATTATCAACAATTTTATTATCATTATAGTACAGTACTATTTATCATAATTACATCATTATTATTACTATTATCATATTATCAACAATTTTATTATCATTATAGTACAGTACTATTTATCATAATTACATCATTATTATTACTATTATCATTATTATCATCATTATTATTATCATTATTGTTATTATCATTATTTTCATTATTATCATTATTATCATTATTACTATCATTATTGTCATTATTATCATTAGTATAATTATCATAATTATTATTATTATTATTATTATTATTATTATTATTATTATTATTATTATTATTATTATTATTATCATTATTATTATTATCATTATCATCATCATCATTATTAGCATCATCATTACTATTATGTATCATTATTATTATCATCATCATTATCATTATTATTACCATTATCACTATTATTATCATTATCATTATCATTATCATCATTTTTATCATTATTATGATCATTATGATTATAATTATCATTAAGTATAGTATATCTGGTACTGAAGGATACAATATGCTGGTTATCAAGTGGGAAGTTAGATATGGTATGGATTGTCACTTCACATGTAGGTTAGTAGGAAATATATTGTGTACCTAACGTGTGTTGTTAAGCATTATAATCGTCCGATAATGATAATGATTAAATCTTATTTCCTGATCTTATCAGTTATAAAACCAGATATATGAAATATCTTTCGTTGACCATATTTTTGTCTACAGTTCAGTATGTACATGTGTGTGTGGTCTTAAGATTTAGGTGACTAAGTATTGCAATTCACTGGCAGGTGTGGTACACATTATCACCGAGCCTGAGTCTCAAAGATCAAGGTCATGGGTTCGAATCTCCAACATTCAGTATGTTCATCCAACGTTATAGTGAAGATCTTGACGATGAATTAGGATTTTGACATTATCTGAAAGCGTTGGGTCAAAGATCAGTGATTTTAAGAGTTTAGTGAGATAGTATTGAAGTGGAGAGTGTAGTGGCTGAGGCCAAGAACCAGTGGTGTCCAGAGAGTAGTGAAGATAATGACCCTTGTCCTGCCCCATTAGGTCAGGTCAAATGGCACTTAGCGAGGTAGCGAGTTAGAGTCAAGAACAGAGGAAGTATTTTGGGAGCAAGTGAGTGAGTGTGTCAGCAGTTATGATGTAAGAGACCAGGTATTAGTGATGGTGATTTAAATGTGAAGGTAAGTAATGTGGCAGTGGAAGGTATAACTGAGGTGCATGGAAATGGTGAACAACTTGTGTTGTGTGTGTGTAAAGGACTGGTGATTGGGAATACCTGGTTTGTAAAATGTGATATACATAAATATACGTATGTGAGTAGGAGAGATGGCCAGCGGGCATGACTGGATTACATGTTAATTGAAAGACGTGTAAAAGAAAGACTTTTGGATGTAAATGTGCTGAAAGGGGCAGCTGGTGTGATGTTTGATCACCATCTTGTGGAGACGACAGTGAAGATCTGAAGAGGTTTTCGAATGAGGAAACAATGTCGGGGAGAAGAGGTGGCGAGAGGAAGTGAACTTGGAAAAGAGACTTGTGTGAAGAAATACCAAGAGAGATTGAGTGCCACATACACTCTTACTGTGTAAATATCCCTTTCTATGAGATGACGTAAAGATGTTGATGAACAGAGGAGTTGGGATATGACATGAAAAAGTTGGAGAATAAATGAAGGAAAGATTGAGATATACAGATGACTGGCGGACCGCCATGATGGTTGTCAATCTAGCCAGCTGGGTTATTATTTATAAGTTGTGTTTAGTTGTAGGTCCAAGTTTGTTGTCATGATATAATGTTGACTGCCAGTGAGTACCTGGCTGGCGCGGGTGCCACAAGGCTGGGTCAAGTGTAGTGTAAGTGTGGTCTAGGGATGGTGTGTGTACCACTTGTAGATGATGGGCCGCATCATGACCTGCCGGTTATAACATCTTGACCAAGATCTTCTCCACCTGCTGCTGCTGCTACACTTGCAACTCTCCTTTTCTAAGGCCGTTTTTATGCTTCATGTAACTTTGTCTTTTTTTCAATTATTCTAAAGCTATAACTACAAAATTATTTTTACTATGTAGTTTCTGTGAAAATATACTCTGAAAGCACATCGCTGTCGGCTTCCAGGCATTGCCCATCTGATACAATAATTGGTGGCAGGTGACAGTTGATATAGAACGGTTGTGACCAGTGTGACCACGTGGGGTTTGTAACTGGTTGAGGCCAGCGTGACCACGTGGGCTTGTGACTAGTTGAGGTCAGCGTGACCAGGTGGGGCTTGTGACTGGTTGAGGTCAGCGTGACCAAGTTGGGTCGTGACTGGTTGAGGCCAGCGTGACCACGTGGGCTTGTGACTAGTTGAGGTCAGCGTGACCACGTGCGGCTTGTGACTGGTTGAGGTCAGCGTGACCATGTGGGGCTTGTGACTGGTTGAGGCCAGCGTGACCACTTGCAGTTGTGACTGGTTGAGGCCAGCGTGGCTACGTGGGGTTGTGACTGGTTGAGGACAGTGTGACCACGTGGTGTTGTGACTGGTTGAGGCCAGCGTGACCACATGAGGTTGTGACTGGCTGAGGCCAGCGTGACCACGTGGTGCTGTGACTGGTTAAGGCCAGCATGACCACATGGTGCTCTGACTGTTTGAGGCCAGGGTGACCACATGAGTTTGTGACTGGTTGAAGCCAGCGTGACCACTGGGGTTGTGACTGGTTGAGGCTAGCGTGACTACGTGGGGTTGTGACTGGTTGAGGCCAGTGTGACCACGTGGGGCTTGTGACTGGTTTAGGCAAGAGTGACCACGTGGGGCTTGTGACTGGCTGAGGCCAGTGTGACCACGTGGAGTTGTGACTGGTTGTGGTCGGCGTCCACAAGGTCGTTATCTTAGTATTTCAGGAACGGAGGAAGATCCACAGTGGACGTTTTACAAACACAATGTTGAATCATCACAACTTTTACCGAATCTGATTGAAATCAATGAATGAAATATTTCAAATATGAAAAAATAAGACAAAAGAAAAAGAATGTTTATTAATTCTTTCATTTTTTTACGATTATCTGAAATAATTGCCAGATACTCCAACCTTAGTAACAGTTTCTCTTTGTCTCATGTAGTCATAAAATCCCTACCTGTCTATACCATGAATGGAAATGATCAATGAATCATTACATTTACTTTGACTCCAATTGGCTCTTCCATTATCTATATATGATGAAATTTGTCCATAGAAATTAAAGGTCAGAGGAGGATAGATAGTTCTACTTTTTCATGACTAATGGTGTTGTTCTTTGACAATATGCTGTACTGACCTAAGTTTATACGTATTACAGTAACGATGTGAGAAGGTGATGATATTCCAGGTAAAGGTACAGATTACATCAGTAAACATACCTCTTACATAACTAACCCTGCCTGCCACCTGTGAGAGAAAGAAACTCTCATGATCTTAATGTGTTCATTTGGAAGGGTTATAATGCCTGGTATCAAGGAAATGATATGCATACTGTAATACAGTGATCAATATTGTACGTCATAATGTAAGTGGTGTGTGACTAACTATAGCTGTAATATTACCTGTTCATTCTTGCTACTAACACATGACACCAAGTTGTCTGTTAGTCTTATTATGTACATTAATACACTGTTGTCTTGGCTTTACATCTCTACTAATGATGACACCTAAATCCTTCTCCTGCCTTGATAGTTTTATTTCCACATCTTAAGATGATACTGTAGTTTGCCTGCTATATGTACACAGTGTAAACATATGTCTACGGTAAATATCACTGGCCATTGTACACTGACGTTGTTCAGCAATGTAGACCCAAGAGAGAACCTTAGACAGCATTACGGTATTTTGTGATGGACGAAAACTTGACTCAATACAAGAAAAATAATTACACCTTTACTGAGTCTGAGAACCTATCATTGATTGTCATAGAATCCAGATGTAAAATGTATATTGCTACCAGATTTCTATAGAAAGTACGTGAGACATTATATTTAAGCAAATTATCTAATACGATAATGAATAAAATCCCATAACTTTTCTGTAGCACATGGTACAGATATGTATGTAACGTGAAACCGGTAAAATTAACATATCTAACATAAAGATTTCTATTTTGCAGACAACATAAATGTTTTACATATAGAAATCAGTAATATCTTCAACAACCTAAACATAATACCATCAAATTTTATATTACAAGGTTTTTATCCGGCTTTTACCCATTAAAACGATATTGCCTACAGAAAAGTGATATAGTTATTATCAGCACAAGGATTACAAGGTTTTAAACAAGTTATGAGTTTATATTCTTCAAAACTTTAGTACGATCCTTTATGTATACTTTGTAAAATAGACCTGTTTCTTTTACTGTGATGAACACTAATGACAAAATTATCCGCGTGTTACTTAGAAATATCATTCATGAATTAAACTAAAGTATTTTTCAGAGAAAATCTATATTGATATAAAAACAAACAAACAATCAAGTTTGATAAACTAGAGTTCATTGAATGACAAATAAAGAATATGATATGTGAATTTCAACAACTTTATTAACATCACAAAACGAAATACATAACCCAAATAATATAAATCATCAAATGTTTAAAAAAAGAAGCCTTCTCATGACGTAAGCACTTATAGTATCGGCGGAATCCGGTAACACCTCTTGAATAGCATGTGGAAGACAGAGTAGAGTGGCTAGGGTCAGAAGCATGTTCTCCACTTCAACTGACTAATGATATGTTAAGGAAAAAGGCAACACAAACACATACATCGATTGTAAGAATGGAATCAGGGATGAAACATCTATAACTAGAAAGGTTAAAGATACAAAGATGATGTAATACCTTTACCTGGGATCAGTAGCACCTGTGGTAATGGACACAGCTTTGTAATGCTTGATCACTTACAACTGATCAACTTTAATACGAAAGTCTTAGGTATTGTCCCTCAGGAAAACTTTTTATAAATATTTATAAAACACATACATATGTTAGATATACACTATCTCTAGAATATATCTTTACCTGGGACGTGTAACACTTGTGTGGATAGACACAACTTTGTAATGCATGATCCATTACACGAAATGAACTTCACTAACGAAGAGTTATACAACGCGTCGTTGGAGAACATTAATCAAATACCTATACAGAATTTTTATGTAAGATAAGAGGCATTTCATGATAGTAAACATAAAAAAGATGATGAAAGAAAAGGGAGGTAGAGGTAAATATTTTGTTAAAAGATGAAATACTCCAGCCTTAAACTAGCTCCTTGTATTGTATTTTCACTTAGATACCCACATGATAATGCATTCTGTTCTTTATAATCATAAATGTTTATTTTTTGATACGTTTTATCATTTCTTATATAACATTAAGGATTCAGGCTTAAAGATCTTGGTTCTGAACAACCATTATAATGCAACACAATACATAATTATAATAAACAAATCATTCATCACAATGACCATTATGTTTTACCAGATTCTTTAAGTCCTCAGTCACGTTTGTTAATATCGGTGCTGTTTCCTGTGGGGCCGGGTAGCGCAAGAAATGGATGAAGGCAAGCAAGTATGCATGTGTATATGTCATACATAAGATAAACAATTATCCTTGTATGAGGAAAGCATCTTGGTTGTGCGATTAATTTCATTTTTCTCTTCAATAATGAATATCGCCATAGTATAGTGAAGATATGCTTGATATGATCCTGTAAGCGCCAGCAGGCCAAAAACATCTTCAAGTAATGTAAAGTGTGTAGTGAAGATGGCTCTTAACCTGACCCGTGAGTGAACAGGATGGCATGTGATACTATCAAGGGAAACAATGTTGGCGTTTTGGTTTATTAATAAGAAATGTTATTATTCCCTTAACACAGTTACCAATCCCCGCCAGTGGCATAATTATCACTTTCATGAATAAATTCACTGTAATTTTGATCACTGTCATCTTTACCATCCATAACATACAATTATATCACCAATCTAACTTATGTATTATCATTACTGTACATTACGTACAATACAGTAGTAGTGATCTATCGTGTGTGATAAAAGATGGTGACGTCTTTCCCATACACATATCATTATCAAATATTTACCTTACTCTACATAGCACACTACACTTCCCTATCAAAACACACGCCTCTTCCTGTCTTCAAGGTTATCATAACTACCCTACATTTTAACAGGATTAACCATCCTTGATATGCTCATATTCATGCCTACCAAAAGTATTATCATAACTACTCGAGACAATACAAAAACATAACTACAACCATACGAAGTTTACAACCATACTATATTACCTATCCCGGATATCAAGAGAACATGTCATCAACAATCTCTCACTAAAACAAAAACAGATCATCCATCATCATGTGCATTGTGCACAAAAACGTTCAACGTGTCCTGCCAAAGATTGGATCAACAAAACCTAAGGAAATGCTGCTCATGCTCCTGGACCGGCTACCATGGCGCAGTGGATCCACCTGGTCATTGGTTACCCTCCCATATTTTGCACCGGCATTGTTGTACCTTGTGGGTATGTGCAGGCGTGTGTTTCTCTCATGTCTTCGTAAGGGTGTTCGCCTGGCACTTTACACCATCTGGGTCATTGTAGTCACCTGCTTCGTTCTCGAACAGGAGTTCTTGAGCGTGATGGACCGTCTGGTTGTGAGCGCAATAAGATGGCTCGTAGGTCTTGTGCGGAGAGTTGTGAGGAATATCGTGCGGGAACTCATATTCCAGGTGACTATGTTCCTCTTAGTGTTCATCATCCTCGTGAGAATGGTGGTGGTGGATGTAATGGTTCCTATCATTAGAAAGGCTGACTACGCTGTGCAGGTCACACAGAAAGTCCATAGAATATTCTTGGATGAGATAGTTGTGGTACTTGTCGTGGAGGTGGCAAAGATGATGCTCACTGGCATTCTTGTACTCATCGTAAAGATGGTCACAAAGGTCAGCATCTCTGTATGGTCAGTTGTCTTCAGAGTAGCAGTGATCTTGAAGACTATGGCACAATCATTACCAACAACACATTAAGAATCCTCTCTCTCCTGGGGGCCTCATCGAGGAATTCTTCATCGTTGCAGCACTCAGTTTGATTTTCTGTTGTAGGCTGTTGGCTGGAGGCGCCGTTGTAGTAACAGTTTTGGTCCTGCGCACAGTGGTAACCGCTGCCATAGTACTTCTTCGTCCAGCAATTTACCTGATTCAAATGACGTCGAAATTGGGTAAATACGTAGTAACCTTTGTTAAAGTGGTCCACAGCAGAAAAGGGTGTGTTGAAATGGTTTGGACATATGGAGATAATGAGTGAGGAAAGATTGCCAGGGCATGTGAAGCGTCTGGGGTAAACCATGGAAAGGTCTGTGAGGCCTTGATGTGTAAAGGGAGCTATGGTTTCGGTGCATTACACAAGACAGCTAGAGACTGAGTGTGAACGAATGTGGCCTTTGTTGTGTATTCCTGCCACTGTCTCGCTGTCTGTGTATGTATGCGCTGAAATATATATGTACGCATAAGTTGTTATTATCATTATTATTATTATTATTATTATTATTATTATTATTGTTATTATTACTATTATCATTATCATTATTGTTATTATTATTATTATCATTATCATTATCTCTATTATCATTATTATTATCATTATTATCTTATTATTATTATTATTATTATTATTATTATTATTATTATTATTATTATCATTATTATCATTATTATTATCATTATTATCATTATCATATTATCATTACTATTACTATTGCCATTACTGTTATCGTTATTATTATCATTATTACTATTATTCTTGCTTTGAAGAATGTATGTGAGAAACACTTAGAAATACAGATGGACTTTTAGGTAGCATTTATGGATCTAGAGAAGGAATAGGATAGGGTGGATACAGATCCTCTGTGGAAGGCAAGTTGCTAGAAGCAGTTAAAAGCTTTTACAAAGGATGTAAGGCATGTGCACAAGTAGGAAGAGAGGAAAGTGATTGGTTCCTAGGGAATGTCTGTTTGCATCAGGGGTGCGTGGGATCGCCATGGTAGTTAAATTTGTTTATGGATGGGGTAGTTAGGGAGGTGAATGCAAGAGTTTTGGAGAGAGGGGCTAGTATGCAGTCTGTTGTGGATGAGAGGGCTTGGGAAGTGAGTAAATTGTTGTTCACTGATAATACAGCGCTGGCGGCTGATTCGGGTGTGAAACTGCAGAAGCTGGTGACTGAGTTTGGTAAAGTGTGTGAAAGAAAAAAGTAAATGTGAATAAGAGCAAGGTTATTAGGTTCAGTGGGGTTGAGGGACAAGTTAATTGGAGGGTAAGTTTGAATGGAGAAAAGTGAAGAAAGTGAAGTGTTGTAGATATCTGTGAGTGGACTTGATAGCGGATGGAACGATGGAAGCGGAAGCGAGTCATTGGTTGAGGAAGAGAGCGAAGGTTCTGGGAGCGTTGAAGAATGTGTATGCTGGAGGGAAAGAATACTATCTCGAAAAGGAAAAATGAGTATGTTTGAAGGAATAGTGCTTCCAACAATGTTCTATGGTTGCGAGGCGTGGGCTATAGATAGGGTTTTGCGGAGAAGATTGGATGTGTAGGAAATGAGATGTTTGAGGACAATATGTTATGTGAGGTGGTTTAAGTAATGAAAGGGTAATAGAGATGTGTGGTAATAAAAAGAGTATGGTTGAGAGAACAGAAGAGGGTGTATTGAAATGGTTTCGTCGCATGGAGAGAATGAGTGAGGAAAGATTGACAAAGAGGATATATGTGTCAATGTTAAAAGGAATGAGGAGAAGTGGGAGACCAGATTGGAGGCGGAAGGATTAAGTGTAAAAAGATTTTGAGCGGTCATTTTCATATACGGCGGGGTTGCGATGGGAATGGTTAAAGGCAGCAGGTATGGATATGTACATGGGTATATACGTATATGTTTGTGTATGTATTTGTTTGTCTACGTTGAAATGTATAGGTATGTATATGTGCGTGTGTGGACGTGTATGTATGTCTATGTGTATGTGGGTGGGTTGGTGCCATTCTTTCGTCTGTTTCCTTGAACTACCTTCTAGCGCTGGAGACAGCGACTAAGTATAAGATTATCTGGTGGAGGCAATGGTGAAGATCTGTAGGGATTTTCAGAAAAGAAGAATGTTGGGGTGAAGAGAGTGGTGCGCTAGATGAGACTTGTGAAAATGTTATGTGCTTCAAAATGTTACAGAAGACTTAAGGAATTTGATGAAACATAATGTTGTTCTGATAGATTATTTGTTTATAAGGACTATATATTGTGTTGAACTTTAATGGTTGTTTAAACCAATGCGTTTCAGCTAGAATCAGTAAAGATTATAAGAAATTCAAATAAGTTGATAAAAACAAATCTATATTATCATAAACAACAGAATATTTTCTCTGGGGATCTAAAAGAAAAACAACAGAAGTGAACTAGTTTAAGGCAGGAGTATCTCATTTTCGTAACAAACTATATACTATTACGTCCCTTTTCTATCATAAATCTTATGTTTACTTTCAACAAATGTCTTGTATCTATAATAAAAATTCGGTATAGAGATTTGTTGAATGTTCTCCAGCGAGCCGTTGTATGAGTCTTCGTTAGTGAAGTTCATTTCGTGTAATGGATCATGCATTACAAAGTTGTGTCCATCCACACAAGTGTTACACGTCCCGGGTAAAGATATATTCTAGAAATGGCGTCTATCTAACACAGATACGTCTTCTGTAGATATTTGTAAAACATTCTTCTGAGGGACAATGCCTAAGACTTTCGTAATAAAGTTGATCAGTTGTAAGTGATCAAGCATTACAAAGGTGTGTCCATTGCCACAGGTGCTAGTGATCCCGGGCGGGTCAAGGTATTTCACCATCTTTGTTTCCTCAACACTTCTAGTTATATATGTTTCATCCTTGATGTGATCCTTACAATGAGTATTCATGGTTTGTAATTCTCTTCATCCTTATCATAGCATTAATCAGTTGAAGTGCAGAATACTTATATGAAACTGACTACTGTATTCTGTTTGAGACATAATGCTATAAAAGGTGTTACCGGACTCCACTCATAAGTGGTTATGGTTCACATTCTGGGTTCATGACCTTTAGGTGATAGCCCTTAAATCCAACAACATATATACATCCTGTTATACAACTGATGTTACTGTCTGACGTATGTATGGTGCGGCTTGATGACCTTACCTGCTGATGGTCAAACATGTTATCATGTTGCAAATATCGTGATTTGTATGTTTTGTTGTGTGGCACAGATTCTGGTGTAGATATCTTTAATAACCTTTACCAGTTACTATCCAGTATAGTGAACGATAGACAGACTTACGTGTTACAGACTCCGTATGATAAACACCTGACGAACCTCGACACAAACATTTATATGTTGGGTAAGATCAGAGAACGAGTCGTCCAGTGGCAGAACATAAAACTACAACATGTAACAACAACAACAACAACAACAACAACAACAACAACAACAACAACAAACAACTGTTATGTGAAGATCTAGTTATTCAAAGTGAGATGATCACAAGGAAGTTAGGGATATAGAAGAGTAGGAGTGAGGTATAAGCTGGAGGCCCAGCCACCGTGGCTGGTGCTATATAGAGCAGTGAGGGATAACACCATATCTTAACCCCTGGTGATGTGTGAGCTTATAAACACTGGTGGTATTTATGGCGGCCACCAACCAGGAAGTAATGTTCACCAGGTATTGCTCTGCTCTACACTGATCCAACAACTACAAGGATAATGTTGTTATAACCTTCTTGATCATGCTGGTTATAGAAGTATTATAGATACATGTTGGTGACACAAGGATAATGTTGTTATAACCTTCTTGATCATGCTGGTTATAGAAGTATTATAGATACATGTTGGTGACACAAGGATAATGTTGTTATAACCTTCTTGATCATGCTGGTTATAGAAGTATTATAGATACATGTTGGTGACACAAGCATAATGTTGTTATAACCTTCTTGATCATGCTGGTTATAGAAGCATTATAGATACATGTTGGTGACACATCATAATGATGGTCTCGTCTGGTGTCCACATAACCACAGTACTTTACTACAGTACATACAGTAACATCGGTCGTAACAACACTATGTATGTAGTCGTGATTACCGTAACATGTGAGTGGCAAGACTGGATGACGTAACGTAACAATATCAGACTTCATCATTCTCAATAGTTTAGATGGATCATTGAAAATTTGGCGTTGCTTCATGTTTTATCAGATGATAAAATGATAGCTGGCCTAATGACCTTCACAAGTCACTGGTCATTAAATCCAACACAGCAACCAACCACTCAGGATGACCAGGAGGGAGCCACCTGGTGCAGACCAAGTGTACCAGCCTGGTGGAGAGGATCAACTGCTCCACCTCAGGATAAGAGCTGCTCAAGTTCTGTAGTGAGGGACACTCCAAGTGGCATGTGAAACTACCAGTCTTAGTTATAAACTACCGCCCGGCTGGCCGGTGGGTGGGTGGCTGTAGCCAACATGAACCCAGGGGCTACACACACACACACACACACACCGCCCACTGACCTGACCACCGGCCAGTGGGTGGCTGTGGCGAACATGAACCCAGGGGCTACACACACACACACACACACACACACACAGAGCGGCGCCAGGCTGGAGGCGGGGCATCGTGACGTCACAGGCAAGTCCCTCCCCCCGCCAGATCCAAACATGTGTTGTGTCTGGTGATGGCGGTTCAAGATTTCCCACATTAATATTGATCTTTATATTATCATCCACTCCCAAAGTCACCTGGCATTCTTGTGTTTCAACAACAGACGTGATATATGCAACACCAGGCAAACATTGTACCATTATCTGATAGGTTAATTGGTGCACAATCAAGAACCAGTGAATTTCATCGCCGCCATAAGTAAGTAAGGAAGGTGACTTTAATGATGATAAATACGACCTGGTATGGCTGTGTCTACACACTACCGCCATCTGGTCAACCTGGTACATATGATCATTTAAACTCTGACATTTAAACACAATCTTTAAAAATGAGTCCCACAAACACGAACTTAAAATCCATCCATTCAACTCCGTCATTTATTCAGGAACATTTAGTATTCGAGCGTTATCATTTCAGCTGCGTTATTTGATCAGAGACTTTTAAACTACATTATATAAAGACAAACCTTGCAAGTATGTCATTTAAACGAAAATTTGTGCAAAGCGTCATTGAAACTTAAACTTTTGATCCCGTCAATAACTTTAAAATTCTCTCAAACAACTGCGAACTTTTAAACTCCGTCAAATTGCAGCTGTTTTAGGAAATGTCTCATTTAATTGATAAGAATTATAGTCACTTAATTCAAGGATATCCTTTGAAGTCTGTCTTTATATAATGAACCATCAAACTCCGTCTCTGGAAATAAACTTAAGCTTTAGTTCAGTTACTGGAAAGGAAGTTTGTACATTCTATTGAAGTCCATCACTTAACGCGAACTTTTAAATGCTTCCATTTAGCTGGGCCATTCATTCCCTGGCTACCATTCATAATATGGCCTTTTAAACTCTGTGTCTACGATGTTCTGTTCACCGTTGTCCACAGTATCGAGATAGCACCAGGAACATAAGATAATGCTTCATACCCTCACATACATTCCTTACCTGTCATATGTAATGCAACGAAAACACAGCCCACAGTCCACAACCAGGCCCTACAACCCTGTCCGTGGTTTACCCCATTTCATTCATATGTCCTGCTTCAGTTTACCGATAGCAGGTCGTCCTCTGTAAATCACATCGCCCCAGTTCACTTTATCCTATACACGCCTCTCACGTGACCTTGAGCATATTCAGGCCCTGATCACTCAAACTCTTGTTCACTTCCTCTATCCATCTCCAATATGGTCGCCCTAATCTTGTCCCCTACACTTCTGACACATGTATCCTCCTTTAACCTCCCCTCACTCACTCTCTCCAAATGTCTAAACCATTTCAGTACACCTTCTTCAGCTCTGTCAACCATGCTCTATTTATCATCACACATCTCTCTTACCCTATCATTACTTACTGGATCAACCCGCGTCACACCACATGTTGTCCTCAGACATTTCATTTTCAACACATTCAATCTATCATCAAATCTTCCTCATACTGTCTCTACCTTCACCGCCGACTGACATCACTGTTCAAACTCAGGAATGTCTATACCATATTTATTGTACCTGAGCCGCGCCCCAGCCAGGTCCTCCTGACTAACTAGAGCCACACACACACACACAGGCACCAGCTGGACACAATACAGAACACAACACACACAATCCTCCTGGGTCCATCTCACACCACCTACCAAGATGTGCTCATCTGGCTGACCACGTCCACCCAATCAACACCACCAGCTCACCCCCTGCCCCCCATCACCTCCACCCCCGGCACAATGACCTCTCTCTCTCTCTCTCTCTCTCTCTCTCTCTCTCTCTCTCTCTCTCTCTCTCTCTCTCTCTCTCTCTCTCTCTCCTCATCCCCCCGCACCGCCGTTCGTCAGTACACTCGACTTGTACCAATCACAGCTGGAACACAGAGATATAAGACCAGTCCTATACCTGTTATTGTGAACGTCCAGGAACAAGTACACAAGCTAAGCAAGTAAACTGCTGCTCAGTTTTCCACTTATCGACTTAGTTAAGACAAACAAAATATCACCAGGTGTACCACAGTGGTGTGTGCCCGACTGACTCAGTAACATCATTACTGGAACTCCACCAGAGTTTGTGTTGTCGCTTACCCCTCCGGAGCCACAGTCGACCGACCTCACATAAATAGCAATTGATAGTTTGAGGAAAATAATGATTCCTGCCTTAAAGGTCAATAGTGAGGAATGGTCGGTCTTCAAGATTATTGCTCTGATGTTAACAAACATGGCCAAGTGAATCTTGTCATTTGTAGTAGAAACGTTAATTCTATTATGGAAGTGAGCAATGGAAGGAGTGATGCACATTGATCAGGTGGAGGAAGTAGGTGAGGTAAGGTGTGATGGTCAGTCACACCATTTACATGTTGGTCACAGGAAGAGTTTAGTAAACACTATCGTCTCTCACAAGAATGAACCAGGTTTGTTCTGGAGAAGATAAGAGGGAGGCAGGCAGGGAGGGAGGGAGGCTGCCTAGATGGAAGAGGTCAATTATGGTAAGATTACTGGAATGATTGACATTATTATATCTGATGTAGGAATAATGAGCCTCATAGTTTGCCTGATCTTCGTAACGTTCATCACGATCACTTTATGTAATAACTCACAATGATATATAATCTCCACATCTCACACCCTCACTCATACTCTAGTTCTTTAATATAACACCAGTGCAAAACATAATGGCTCACTAACCAAAGATATTAGCGCCGTGTGCCTTAATTACTAATTCATCCTCATTCTTAATAAAAATAACAAGAACATTCATCTACCGAGGCTTCTAATGAATCTAATAGTCTATCAATGATGACATTTATATTCATCTTCCTTCAACCTTCTGAAATGTTAATCTTCTTTCATGTGTGACCTTAAAATCAGTTCAGGTTTTGCCACACTAAAACATTAAATTCATCAACTTGTTATTTTCAACTACTTTCCCATTCCAACTGAGTGGAGCAAGACAACCCTTTTTTATTGAAGGATAAGTTATGAAGGTTCACTTCTCTACTCTCGTCCCAAGCCTCTCTCTCCTGTCCTGCCTGACTCTCGTCCCAAGCCTCTCTCTCCTGTCCTGCCTGACTCTCGTCCCAAGCCTCTCTCTCCTGTCCTGCCTGACTCTCGTCCCAAGCCTCTCTCTCCTGTCCAGCCTGACTCTCGTCCCAAGCCTCTCTCTCCTGTCCAGCCTGACTCTCGTCCCAAGCCTCTCTCTCCTGTCCTGCCTGACTCTCGTCCCAAGCCTCTCTCTCTCGAGTCCATCCTAACTATCATGACAATTCTCCGTCACAGTGTCTTACCCTAAGCCTCTATTTCCTTCACAGCCTTTTCCACATCTAAAGCCTCTCTCTCTCGTGTCCAGCCTCTCTCACACAGTCTCCCTTCTCTCTCTCTCTCTCTCTCTCTCTCTCTCTCTCTCTCTCTCTCTCTCTCTCTCTCTCTCTCTCTCTCTCTCTCTCTCTCTCTCTCTCTCAACCCATCTCGTTTCCAGCATCTCCCATTCCAAGCCTCTCTCTCGTTCACTGCCTCCCTCTCCCTTGAAGATTCTCTCTTTTCCCGCCTCTCTCATCCCAGGCCTCTCTCTCGTGTTCAACCTAACCTTCATCCCAAGCCTCACTTTCCTTTTCATCCTCTCTTATACAAAGTTTATTCCTCTTCCACAGCCTTACTCTCTATCAAAGGTCTCTCGTGTCCAGCATCTCCCACCACAAGTCTCTCTCATGTTTAGCTTTCTCTCATCCCGAGCTTCTCTCAACTTCGAAGCCTCACTCTCCTGCCAAGCCTCTCTCTCATGCCCAGCCTCTCTCATCCCAAGCCTCTCTCTCCTTCAAAGCCTCACTCTCCGGCCAAACATCTTGTGTTCAGCCTCTCTCATCCCGAGCCTTTCTCTCCTACAAAGCCTCACTCTCATCCCAGGCCTCACTCTCCCTCCCTCTACACCAGCGGTATTTAAACATTTTCAGTGTTGCAGGTCCACATGAATTTGGGGAAGAATTAGAGAAATTATGGAACTCTTTATAATGTGTCCCATTATCACAATGTTGCTTGAAATCTTACAGTTGCACATGCCGGGCTACCACAATAACAGCCACCTGATTGCCACTCTCCTGGAGGAGGAGGAAGAAGCCGATGTTGTGATAGTAAACATCACATGATGTATCACTAATGGTCATAAGATCAAACATTATGGCTACACATCCCGACAATCACCAGACTGTGTGTGGCACAGCACGAAGGACGGAGTCGCCCGCCAGTCTTGTACGAAGCACAATACAATATCTCACTACTTCCTGCCGCTTTCAATACTTTCTATCAGTCAAGATACTCACACTACGTACGTACGTACATCGTTCTATTATCCTTTGTACATCTTCACTACAGGCGTTTTGGACCTTATCTGAATGAGTCACATCAAATGTTTATCAAGGACACGGAACACATTACACTTGTCCACTGTCTTTGTCTTTCATACTCTATCTTTCATACTTGCTTGCCATTATTACACGAAAGTCCTCTTGGGAACTTATCGTGTTTCATTTTCCTCGTGGACTCATAGGAATATATACATATATGCAAATATATATATACAAACTAAGTGCATACGAAGGCGCACTTTCATGAAACTTACAAACCTCCAACAGCCAGGATCGAACCCGGAACCCTGTGCAACAGGCAGGAACGCTACCGCTAGGCTATGATCGCCCCTAATAGAGAAATAGCTATTCGAATACTATGTACTCGAATACCCTTCGTCTCACGTTGGTGAGCAATGGTGGCTACACCGGTCTTCCTCCACCTGTTCCACAGGGGTCACGGGTTCGATCCTGACTGTTGGAAGTTTGTGATATATATATATATATATATATATATATATATATATATATATATATATATATATATATATATATATATATATATATATATATATATATATATATATATATGTGTGTGTGTGTGTGTGTGTGTGTGTGTGTATGTGTGTGTGTGTGTGTGTGTGTGTGCGGATAACTTTAAGGCTGGCCAGGGTGTACTGGTGATGTCTTTGACCTGAAATGTAAGTTCAAGCCCTTAGGCCGACCCTGCACCTAGCTTGAATCCTTTTGTGTTCACTATACTCTTCTTTACTACATCTCCTCTCCTTAATCCCTTTATCTTCACTATGCAAGGATTATCATAATCTTCACTACAACCTCATCTTCATATGACCTTATCTTGACTAAGCTGCTTTCAAGGAAGGCTTTAGATTTTACCTGCTCACACAAACAACGTACTTACACGGGGCCCGACCAGTGCAAATAGATGATTACACACACCTACACACACCACCACCACTAATAATACACAGAGAAATAACCTTTTCGGTTGGCTTTGTATCCGGCCTTCAACGTTGTTTGGAGGATTTGGGGGATCAGGTCAATAAGATTAAGTTCACTACAACCTCATATTCACTAACGTGTATCTTCACTACTAGCGTATATTCACTAAATCATATCTTCCCTACACTCTCTTCTTCACTACACCGTTATTTCTACCATACCATCATCATTGCACTCTCAAATGTTCATTAAAAATAATTCTTATCTTTACTTCATAATCATTTTGATTAAACCATACCCCTTGATAACCATTATCTCTACTACATTCATACCTTCACTACATTCTTTCCTTCATTACAAGCTATCTTGACAATATCCTTATCATCACTATACTCTTCCTCACTACACTCTCATCTTAACATCATCTTCTGTTTACCGAACTTAGTTCAAAGTCTGACTTGAACGTAGCTTTGGAAAGTTTGTGTTCCTCATTGTGTTACCTCCTTATCATCATTGTAAAGGCAATTGTCACCACTCCCCAACTAAACCCTCATCGTCACTACACTCTCATCATTATCATTACTTCTTGATGTTCAATACAAAATCTCAACATATACATTCATCTTCACCACAGAATAATTTTCATTGCACCTTAATCTTCATTACTCCTTGTTTCAGCTACATCCGTATCTTCCATTCATTCTTATATCTTATATTAGTTACATCTTTACAATATCTTTATATCTTCTCTGTTCCGTCTTTTGGAAAATTGAAAATGAGAGTAAAGGATTTCCGGCCTTCTGATCCCTCCTCTTTTAGTCGCCTTGTACGACACGCAGGGAATACATGGCAAGTATACTTTCTTCCCTATCCCCAGGGATAACAGCATCTGGTGTTCCCAGACGGTCACCCATCCAAGTACTAACCAGACCCAACGTTGCTTAACTTCCCTGATCGAACGATATATATATATACATATATATATATATATATATATATATATATATATATATATATATATATATATATATATATATATATATATATATATACATACATATACAAGACTGAAAATAATGAATTTCCCAAATAACAAAAATGGAAGCGCCGGGGTTTGAACCCGGGTCCTCTCGCATGCCAAGCGAGTGCTCTACCACTGAGCTACGCCCCCAAGAACATATTTTGTGACATAGTATTATATGAAGCACTGAGATTACCACGGCAAAATAGTGTTTGACCGACCGTTGCCGACTAGCCGGCAAAATAACCACAGGGTAAATCTCCATGTTGCTGTCGTGTTTTCCTCTCAATTTTCCACGAAGAAATGAGTTTTACTTTTTTATTGTCGTTGCAATAGACTGGAACTAAACAATAGACTGGAACTAAGCAATAGACTGGAACTAAGCTGACCTGGTATGAGGTCAGAGCCCTCATTATCATCCCTGCTAACTACCGGAAGCAGATTAAGTCGTTCCACAACCGATGTCCGGCCCATGTTAACTCTGATGTGCCCAGCAGTTGGAGGAGGATCGCCAGAAGCTTCTGGAAGATTTCAAGGACGTCTTGGTGGACCTGACCCTTTCAGATAAGGTCGAAAACCCCAATTTATTGTGAAGATCTTCACTATAACGTTGGACGAACATACTGAATGTTGCACACATGTGATGCGGACAAAATGAAAAAAGATAAAGACAAAAATTATGTCTGGTGTGGGTCTCGAACCCACGACCTTGAGTGTGTGAGACTCACGCTCTACCACTGAGCTAACCAGACAATAGAAAATACGTCTGTTTCTTCAATTTGAATTAATGAAAATCTTTGCGAGGCAGCGTTTAGAAAAGAAAGATGTCTTTGACGAAATTTACTTGCTTGGCTCCTTCTTCTGTTCCTCATTATCGAAAGTAAACATACTGAAGGATATATATATATATATATATATATATATATATATATATATATATATATATATATATATATATATATATATATATATATATATATATATACATATATATATATATATATATATATATATATATATATATATATTATCCCTGGGGATAGGGGAGAAAGAATACTTCCCACGTATTCCCTGCGTGTCGTAGAAGGCGACTAAAAGGGAAGGGAGCGGGGGGGCTGGAAATCCTCCCCTCTCGTTTTTTTTTTTTTTTAATATTCCAAAGGAAGAAACAGAGAAGGGGGCCGGGTGAGGATGTTTCCTCAGAGGCCCAGTCCTCTGTTCTTAACGCTACCTCGCTGACGCGGGAAATGGCGAATAGTATGAAAGAAAAAAGAATATATATATATATATATATATATATATATATATATATATATATATATATATATATATATATATATATATATATATTTTCTTTTCTTTCTTTTAAACTATCCGCCATTTCCCGCATTAGCGAGGTAGCGTTAAGAACAGAGGACTGGGCCTTTGTGGAATATCCTCACCTGGCCCCTCGGTTCCTTCTTTTGGAAAAGTAAAAGAAAAAGGAAAAAAAAAAACGAGGAGGGGGAGGATTTCCAGCCTCCTGCTCCTCCCCTTTTAGTCGCCTTTACGACACGCAGGGAATACGTGGGAAGTATTCTTCATCCTATCCCATATATATATATATTTATTATATATATTATATATATATATATATATTATAATTTATATATAATATATATATTGGAATGGATACGATTTTGCCACGTGATCAAGTATATCTTCTGAGTCCTCTAGGAAAATAATCACGATAAGTTCCCAATGTGCACTTTCGTGCAATACCATCACATTCATCAAGGGAGACACAAGGGAGAAATATAACACCTCAATGATATACAAACGAAGTGAGACGTAGCTAGGACGCCATTTGGTAAACATGTGATTGCCAAGCAGACAACAAGGTGATATATACTTATTATGTAGGACAAGAAGGTGAATTGTTTAAACATTTTTTCAACATTTAAAGTTAACCAATTTGTATAGACCATCACTAATATTAAGATTATAACTGTGTATCAGAAATAGAAGATTAAATTATATTTTCGTGGTACTTGAGTTAGATTAATAACTGAGATGGCATTATTAACTCTAATTCCAGTACCACGAGGAAATTATCATTGATCTTCTTTATTAAATACACAAAGGATTATATACCTTAAAGGAAACAACCATGATGGTCAAAAATAAGCTTTAGGAATTGAAGTTTATGAATGGAATATCAGTGAGACGATCAAATGTAGATTGAATGAGAGCGTAGTCAAATACAATTAAAAGGACAGATTATGATGGCACACAGGCAAGTATAACGGCCCAACTGAATGGTTGATTTAAAAGTTCGCTTTAGATGACGAATTTTGATAGATTATTCAAATTTCCATTCCTGTTATGAAACGTGATGGTTGTGTTCAGTTCAAAGAGACAAAGTTTTAAATGTTTGTGTTTAGGATGAACCACAAAGATATCGTTAAATTAACTGACATTAAAATTTGTCAATTAGTAAATCATTTTGTACAATAGGGTTTATGGGTCAGAGTTAAAAGTTCGCCATTTTCATTACATCTAATTCAAAAGTTTGAGTTTCAATGATGGTTTGCACAAGCTTAACGTACATTTAAGTTTTGTGTTTATATGACGTATCTTAAAGGACTTTGCTTAAAATAAACGCGTGGAAGGTTTTACGTTCAAATGACCGGTGTTTAAGTTTATTGATGAATGGTAGATTTAAATGGATAGATTTTAAGTTCGCAGTTTTCAATGAAGCGACTTTAAACCTTGTGGTTGTATGTCACAGTTTAAATGTTGGTATGTACAATGTTGACCAGATGGCGGTAGTGTGTAGTGACACAGCCATACCAGGTCGTATTTATCAACATTAAAGTTCACCTTCCTTACATTACTTTATGGCGGCGATTTGAAATTCACTGGTCTTGATTGTGCACCAATTACCTATCAGGATAATGGTACAATGTTTGCCTGGAGTTGCATATATCACGGGTCTGGTGTTTGAAACACAAGAAGCCAGGTGACTTGGGGTGTGATGTATTATAAAAGATCAATATAATGTGGGAAATCTTGAACCGCCGATCACCAGCACAACACATGGTTGGATCCTGGCGGGGGGGGAGAGGGACTTGCCTGTGGGACGTCGGCAGCCCCGCCTCCAGCCTGGCGCGCTCTGTGTGTGTGGTGTTGTGTGTGGTGTGTGTGTGTGTGTGTGTGTGTGTGTGTAATACTTTAATCATTATCCACGTGAGTCTTTTGAGGAAGGATTTGTACACTTCGTGTTGCCCGTCTCTTAACTTGTAGTGTTAAAATATGTTTTCACTCCTATGTGCGCTCACACACACTCACACACCACAACTCACAGCCATCACACACACCCACGCACATAAACCTATAATATTATCTTGTATTTTCTTCTTCAGAAAGGATATCTTACACCTTAATTTTTAAAAGCCAGACAAATTTATAAAAACATATACATATATTTCCACACGTGTAGAATATGTTATGTATTGAAATGTGGCGGAGAAAATTCCCTTATATATTAACAAAACGTGGATGAGGACTGTAAAGAATTTGTACAAAACATAATGGTACTTGTGATAAATGATTTATTTATGATAAATATGTTTGATGTTGGCATTATAATGGTTGTTCAGAACCAAGGTTCTTAAACCTGAATCAGTTGAAATTACTTATAAGAAATAAAAGATCTGTTAAACTAAAATTTATGTGATTACTCACACCATATATCTTACTGTGGGTATCTTAAAACAAAATCCATTGCAAGGAGAGCTAGTTTAAGGCAGGAGCATTTCATTTTCTAAACAAAACATTTTACCTCTACATCCCTTTTCTTTCGTCACCCCATTTCTTGTGTTTACTACTATCAAGAAATTCTTTCATGTAACATAAAAATTCTGTATAGGTTTTGATTAGTTCTTCAACGACGCACGTTGTATAACTCTTCGTTAGTGAAGTTCATTTCGTGTAATGGATTATGCATTACAAAGTTGTGTCTATCACACAAGTTGTTAAACGTCCCAGGTAATGGGATTATTCTAGAGATTAGTGTATATCTAACATATATACGTGTTTTTTTAGATATGGTATAAAAAACTTTTCCTGAGGGACAGTACCTAAGAACTTTCGTTAAAGTTGATCAGTTTGTAAGTGAATCTAAAGCATTACAAAGCTGTGTCCATTACCACAGGTTGCTACTGATCCAGTAAAGGTATTCTTCCCCTTCTAGTTATCTATGCTTATCCTTCTGGCTTGATCCTTGCAAGTGATATATATGATGTGTAATTCTCTATACTTTAATCATTAAAATCAATCAGTTGAGGTGCAGAATCGCTGTTCATCCTGGTCACTCCACTCTTTACATGTATTTTTGAAAAGGTGTTACCGGACTCAACGTAAGTCGTTACACCAGGATGACATGTACATTGGGGAAAGGCTGTATCATCGACCAGGAAGGGAAGAAATAGCACAGTCTCGTCGAAAACCTTTTCGCTCATAGATATGTGCATCATCCCCTGCTCCTGTGTGGAGTTGCAAGGCAGCCACGAAGGGAAACGGCGGCGCCATCAAAAGATGTGCGGGTGAAGTGGTGTTACTGCTCACACCACATCACTGGGCTGAGCCTCAGGACTGTTACCCTCCTCCTGGAAGGGACTATTTTTGTGTCCCTTCTCTTCACACTCCCGAGAACCCCTCAAATTCTCCTCCGGAATTCCTTTCCTACCAAACCCTTCCCTTCTAGTATCAGTAATCACAAGACAGACATTCATAGCTTTTCCATATGCAGCGACCTGCTGGACCTCGGGACGATCATTTTATGTTGAAACTTTTGGTTCACATTTCTGGCTCATGACCTTTAGGATGATAGCCCTTA
>NC_092232.1:57799299-57829299 GCF_036320965.1 Panulirus ornatus
GTTCTATGAAGATGTGCATTTATACGTGCTTTGTTAACCTCTCTCTCTCTCTCTCTCTCTCTCTCTCTCTCTCTCTGGAGGTTTGTATGTTCTATGAAGATGTGCATTTATACGTGCTTTGTTAACCTCTCTCTCTCTCTCTCTCTCTCTCTCTCTCTCTCTCTCTCTCTCTCTCTCTCTCTCTCTCTCTCTCTCTCTCTCTCTCTCTCTCTCTCTGGAGGTTTGTATGTTCTATGAAGATGTGCATTTATACGTACTTTGTTAACCTCTCTCTCTCTCTCTCTCTCTCTCTCTCTCTCTCTGGAGGTTTGTATGTTCTATGAAGATGTGCATTTATACGTGCTTTGTTAACCTCTCTCTCTCTCTCTCTCTCTCTCTCTCTCTCTCTCTCTCTCTCTCTCTCTCTCTCTCTCTCTCTCTCTCTCTGGAGGTTTGTATGTTCTATGAAGATGTGCATTTATACGTGCTTTGTTAACCTCTCTCTCTCTCTCTCTCTCTCTCTCTCTCTCTCTCTCTCTCTCTCTCTCTCTCTCTCTCTCTCTCTCTCTCTCTCTCTCTCTCTCTCTCTCTCTCTCTCTCTCTCTCTCTCTCTCTCTGGATGTTTGTATGTTCTATGAAGATGTGCATTCATACACGCTTTGTTAACCTCTCTCTCTCTCTCTCTCTCTCTCTCTCTCTCTCTCTCTCTCTCTCTCTCTCTCTCTCTCTCTCTGGAGGTTTGTATGTTCTATGAAGATGTGCATTCATACGCGCTTTGTTAACCTCTCTCTCTCTCTCTCTCTCTCTTTGTATATATATATATATATATATATATATATATATATATATATATATATATATATATATATATATATATATATATATAAACAAAATTATGGACATACATAGAAGATATTCCATCTGATTTTTTTGTTGTTTAATTCTTTTCGTTTAGGTGTTATTTGTTGGACTTTCTAGGTCTTCTTATTTCTGTTTTTTTTTTTCTTTTTTTTTCTCTTTTTTTTTTAATTTTCCAAAAGACGGAACAGAGGGGGCCAGGTGAGGATATTCCAAAAAAGGCCCAGTCCTCTGTTCTTAACGCTACCTCGCTAACGCGGGAAATGGCGAGTAGTTTAAAAAAAAAAGATATATATATATATATATATATATATATATATATATATATATATATATATATATTTTTTTTTTTTTTTTTTTTTTTTGCTTTGTCGCTCTCCCGCGTTAGCGAGGTAGCGCAAGGAAACAGACGAAAGAGATGGCCCAACCCACCCCCATACACAATGTATATACATACACGTCCACACACGCAAATATACATACCTATACATCTCAATGTACACATATATATACACACATAGACACATACATATATACCCATGCACACAATTCACACTGTCTGCCTTTATTCATTCCCATCGCCATCTCGCCACACATGGAATACCATCCCCCTCCCCCTCATGTGTGCGAGGTAGCACTAGGAAAAGACAACAAAGGCCCCATTCATTCACACTCAGTCTCTAGCTGTCATGCAATAGTGTCCGAAACCAAAGCTCCCTTTCCACATCCAGGCCCCACATAACTTTCCATGGTTTACCCCAGACGCTTCACATGCCCTGATTCAATGCACGTCATCCCCGGTATATATATACATATATATATATATATATATATATATATATATATATATATATATATATATATATATATATATATATATATATATATATATATTGTGTGTGTGTGCCCTATACTATATTTTTGAATCTGAGGTACCCAGTTACAGGAAGCTTCACTATATTTCTGCACTTCTGGGATAAGAAAGTTTACTTCGTCAATCAAAACACGAAGGAAAGCACCAACTCGGTATCTCTAGCGTTACAATATCAGAGTTTACCAGGTCAACCCAAACCCCACAGAAGACACTACTCTCAAAATGACTGTAATTCAGAGAAGAGACGTGGAAATTCTCGTCTCCCAAGCACAGGTGGTCTTGGGTGCTGGGGGGAACGGGAAGGCCTTCCTTGTTCCGTGGCAGGAGGAAAGAGCCGTGCTGAAGGTCTCTCACAAAGCTGAGGATAACAAACTCATGCAAGAGGCCCAACACATGGCTCACCTTGAAGGAGCCGGAGGTGTCCCTAGGCTTTATGCTACCTGCGAAAACCCACCGTCCATTGTGATGAGCTACGCGGGCCGATCGACTCTCGAGGATGTCTTGAGGGGCAACAATCCACAAGGTCGCTTCGATCTCCTGCAGCTGGCACTGTTGGTTGGACACAGACTGCAGGAGATGCACGACAAAGGGATAATCCACAATGATCTGAAGAACGATAATGTGATCGTGAGCGGCGATCCTCAGGCGCCCCAAGTGAGCATCATTGATCTGGGGTTTGCCTGTGTCGAACACCAGAACCTGGGCCTCAACTCCTCTCCTGGTATATGCCTATGGATTGCGCCAGAGGTGAGGTCTGGCCAACCCAGCACCACGGCGTCTGACGTGTACTCCTATGCTTTCCTCCTGAGTCAGGTTATCAAACAAGTTTACCGGAGTCGCCGCTCACGCTTGGCCACTATTGTCAAACAGGCTAAAAAGGAGGATCCCTCTGCTCGACCCACATTGGACCTTATTATGAAAGACTTGCAATATGCCATCGACAGGAGTTTGGCGGCATGAAGGAATGTCCAGAATGTCCAGGCCGATAAACCTTTGCTGACGACATAGCCAATATATATATATATATATATATATATATATATATATATATATATATATATATATATATATATATATATATATATATATATATATATATATATACAAACTACATTGCAACTTACATATAAAAAGAATCATCAAACTTCACTATATTAACTTTACTATATTTGAATATAAACAAGGTCTAACCGAGGTTACTTGGTTGAGCAAAACGTGAGAATATCATCAACTGGCCCTCCAGCCCTGGGTTGAAATTGTCGTTCTGACGTATCTCGAGTTCAGTGCTGATACAGGACCATTGATTATAGGACTATCTTGTTAGTCTGTGTAACTTCGCCTGACCCGATCCACGTCTTCAATGGCTTTCTGTTACTACAAACGGGATTACAAAGGAAAGGCTTCCTTTGTTAGTTTCATGAATACCTTCGTTCAAATGAAGGGAAAGACTATTACTATGAAGCGGTACCTTATCAGCAGGAAAGAGCTGCAGCAACGGTATGAAAGTTACTGCAAGATACATAACGAGCCCGTGGCTTCCAACGTAAACATCGGCCGCCATTTGGGTTCACTCGGCATCATGTGTGACACCAAGATTGGACCCGTTGGGAAACAGGAACGATACTATTCTGGTATCATGTGGCTCGATGGCGCAGGATCACCAACTGAAATGCAAAGAAAATGGAGAAAGCCGCCCAAACGTATCATGAAGGCCGTGCAAGAGAAGATCGAGAGGAATCGGTTGAGAGACGATATCGCTCACAGTATATTGAAATTTATACCCAAGACTTCCCCTGATCTCCAGACACAGCCAGTCACAGAGACCACCAGCCCCGCTTCCCAGACACAGCAAGTCACAGAGACCACCAGCCCCGCTTCCCAGACACAGCAAGTCACAGAGACCACCAGCCCCGCTTCCCAGACACAACAAGTCACAGAGACCACAAGCCCCGCTTCCCAGACACAGCAATTCACAGAGACCACCAGCCCCGCTTCCCAGACACAGCAAGTCACAGAGACCACCAGCCCCGCTCTCCAGACACAGCCAGTCACAGAGACCACCAGCCCAGTCCCCCACACAGAGCCACAAGATCCTGATATTGAGGAAACAAATCAATTTCTCGATGATTTTTTGCTTTCACTGGAGAAGAACTGATGAGTTCCTTATAGACAAGACAAAATAATAAAAAAAGAATCTATATAAGTTCACTTATGGAGTGAGATCTTTGACGGAGCTGTGCTGCCTATAGCACAGTCTACCAAAGGGTGATCTTTGGTGTCGTGCAGTAAACTCATGAGGGCGGAGTCCGGCTACACTTTCTTTACCGAGGAAAAGATCTCTGCACTAATAGACAACTGTCCTAGCAACACTTATATGAGATGAATAGATGGATGCTCTAATGATCGAAAATATACAAGTGTTAGAGGACTGACAACTATATACATTCGGTTAGCCAATCTTCATATGACTGGGGCTATTGTTCCCTCTGATTGATTCATTTTTCAAGATTAAGGAAAGTTATAATAAAAATATTGTATTGAGTTTCTCCGTTGGCGTCAGGGTAAACACCCATCCCCCCCGAAGCTTGGTTACCTTTCCGTGGTGGGGGGGACTTCATGGATTGGGCAGTAGCAACCATCGTTGGTTGCTTCTGTTCAATCCATGAACGAAAAACCAAGCATCTTGAACGTAATTGTCGTATAAATTCACTTGGTGTCAAAACTGACGCGAAAGTGGTTGTCTCAATTTTGTCAGAAATGTTTGTGCGTTTCGGCCTGATGGCGGGAGTCGGTTTGGCGCTGTGGTCATGAGGGAATACGAGGAAGATTGGCAACCGTCCCAGAAGTAGCTACAGTGAGGCCCAGCAGCTGTCCCTAATACTGTGGAAGGCACTCATGTAAGGTGTGCAGTGAGGCGCAGCAGTAACAAGGGAAACGGACAACCAAAACAGCAATCTTGATCATCAGGAGGCTATCCAATGCTCAGAGTAGATAAGGACGATTATTGTATGGCTTCGCTCAGAGGATGAAAATCTTAGCCGTGAAAATCAACAAGTAAAATAACTAGTAGTTAGTGGTAGTGAAGTGGAATTACCGCATTTCTGTGGTCTTAATAGTAAAACGAAACTTTTCGTTTTCTCCATCAATCTAGAGGTGTAGACCACCATCCTTAAGGTTGTAAGGTAATGGTAACTTACAAGGTTATGACCTCAGCAAATTTGTGATGGAAAGTGCAGGAAATGTGGTAATGTATATAATCTAAATGATATAGTTGTATAATAAATGTGTACTAAAATTTTGTCTTCTCTGTTCCCGTTCATTAATTCAAATACAGGTAAGTTTTCTCTCTAACGAGGTGGGATAAGCTACGTGCACTCGGCTTGTAAATGTGGTGACTTTCCCTTCATTACCACAATGTTGTGCTGAACTGAAGATGTAGAATTCCGTAGACGAAACTAAGATGGAAATCAATCTACATCAAAAATTGAACGTATGCATCTTTAGATGGACATAAAACAAACGGACGGAGGGGCACACTGGAGCAAATGAATTTCAATATCACCACTTAAAGTAGGCCTTTCAACTAGTTGTGGCTTTAAAGCAAACTTTTTCTAGCCAAGGTTTAGTTAGCACCTAAACTAATCCCCACGACCTTACCTTAAGAAATATTTTCAGAAGGTACTGTCTGAACATATTTCTAAGGTAAGGTCATTTAGGTTTGGTTTAGATGCTACCCTAACCTAGGCTAGAAAAAGTTTCCTTTGCTTCAGAGCCCCAACTACGTAGACGGGCTATTGTTGATATTAAACAGTAACAGGAAGAAGATAAAACTGAGATGAAATGAATAAAAATATAGAATGGGTCAGTTGAAAGTTGAAGTATTTGCTAAATACAGTTTTTGACAGATGCAAATGCATCCTAAGGTCAGTCACTTAACTCACAATGTTGAATATCATTTTAATTGTTGGAACTAGTTACAGGAAGTAAAAATATCAAGGTTAAAGGGATGCCATTATAATAACTTCATAAACCTGTATAGGATCTCTTAAACTTCTTTTCCCTAAAGCAGAATGGATTTAAGTCGTTTAATCTGCTCTCTGAATTTGTTTCTCAGACCAGTAATCATCTTTGGAGATTACCTCAGTAATTTCTCCATTCAATGTCTTCCTTTTCAAATTAGTTGACGACCACAGCAGTACAATATCCAAGCTGGGATGGCTATGTTTTGGGAAGGCGAGAGGTCAGGTTATGCAAGAATGTTAGAAACGGCTTCCATCAGTTTCTACCCTATCTACTCTAAATATTTTGGGTTATTAGAACTTAGAGCTTTATGAGTAAATAATACTGAAAGTTGGTTTAAAGTTGCCTGACCCAACATAACAACACCTTGGTAATGGTGACCTGATGAAGGATACTGAACCTAACCTAACCTATATTAACACCTGACTAGTGATTATATGATCAAGGATGCCTTAGCTATCCTAACTTTAAGGTTAAGCTCTATCTCACTTTCCTTAACCTTCATTTTAAGGTTAACATCAAAAGGGAAAACTCTTTAACATCGACGATAATATATTCTATGTACTAAAGTGATTAAAGTGGGTGAAGCCGTCCCAACGTGACTTAGTAAAAATGGGCCTGGATAAGCAACACAAACGTATTAGGCTTTTATGATTTTTTTTTATTTTCTGTTTGATTTTGATGAAGAACAAATTTCATTATTACTTGAAAACTTATTGCCGTCCAGATGTAATTCAATTTACTACTTTCTCAATGGAATAAATACAAAGGTTTTCACCACTATTCAGATTTTATCTTTATTTAATAAGCACCTTTTGTACGTATAATCCACTCCTGCCATTTTATTGATATCTGCACACACACACACACACACACACACACACACACACAAACATATATATATATATATATATATATATATATATATATATATATATATATATATATATATATTCTATTATTATTATTATCATTTTGCTTTGTCGCTGTCTCTTGCGTTATCGAGGTAGCGCAAAGAAACACACGAAAGAATGGCCAAACCTACCCACATGCACATATGTATACATACACGTCCACACACGCAAATATACATACCGATGCATCTCAATGTACACATACATATACACGCAGACACATCTACATATATACACATGTACATAATTGATACTGTCTGCCTTTATTCATTCTCATAGCCACCTCGCCACACATGGAATAACAACCCCCTCCTCCCTCATGTGCGCGAGATACTGCTAGGAAAAGACAACAAAGGCCCCATTCGTTCACACTCAGTCTCTAGCTTTCATGTAATAATGCACCGCAACCACAGCTCCCTGTCCACATCCAGGCCCAACACAACTTTCCATGGCTTACCCCAGACGCTTCACATGCCCTGATTCAATCTATTGACAGCACGCCGACCCCGCTATACCACATCGTTCCAACTCACTCTATTCCTTGCACACATTTCACCCTCCTGCATGTTCAGGCCCCGATCACTCAAAATCTTTTTCACTCCATCTTTCCATCTCCAATTTGGTCTCCCACTTCTCCACGTTCCCTCCACCTCTGACACATATATCCTCTTGGTCAATCTTTCCTCACTCATTCTCTCCATGTGACCAAACCATTTCAAAACACCCTCTTCTGCTCTCTCAACCACACTCTTTTTATTTCCACACATCTCTCTTACCCTTACATTACTTACTCGATCAAACCACCTCATACAACATATTGTCCTCAAACGTCTCATTTCCAACACATCCACCCTCCTGCGCACAACTCTATCCATAGCCCACGCCTCGCAACCATGCAACATTGTTGGAACCACTATTCCTTCAAACATACCCACCTTTGCTTTCCGAGATAATGTTCCCAACTTCCAAACATTCTTCAAGGCTCCCAAAATTTTCACCCCCTCCCCCACCCTATGATTCACTTCCGCTTCCATGGTTCCATCCGCTGCCAGATCCACTACCAGATATCTGAATCACTTTACTTCCTCCAGTTTTTCTCCATTCAAACTTACCTCCCAATTGACTTGACCCTCAACCCTACTGTACCTAATTACCTTGCTCTTATTCACATTTACTCTTAACTTTCTTCTTTCACTCACTTTACCAAACTCAGTCACCAGCTTCTGCAGTTTCTCACATGAATCAGCCACCAGCGCTGTATCATCAGCGAACAACAACTGACTCACTTCCCAAGCTCTCTCATCCACAACAGACTGCATACTTGCCCCTCTTTCCAAAACTCTTGCATTCACCTCCCTAACAGCCCCATCCATAAACAAGTAAACAACCATGGAGACATCACACACCCCTGCCGCAAACCTACATTCACTGAGAACCAATCACTTTCCTCTCTTCCTACACGTACACATGTCTTATATCCTCGATAAAAACTTTTCACTGCTTCTAACAACTTGCCTCCCACACCATATATTCTTAATACCTTCCACAGAGCATCTCTATCAACTCTATCATATGCCTTCTCCAGACCCATAAATGCTACATACAAATCCATTTGCTTTTCTAAGTATTTCTCACATACATTCTTCAAAGCAAATACCTGATCCACACATCCTCTACCACTTCTGAAACCACACTGCTCTTCCCCAATCTGATGCTCTGTACATGCCTTCACCCTCTCAATCAATACCCTCCC
Source organism: Panulirus ornatus (assembly GCF_036320965.1). Lineage (NCBI taxonomy): Eukaryota > Metazoa > Arthropoda > Malacostraca > Decapoda > Palinuridae > Panulirus > Panulirus ornatus. Next base: position 57,807,698 of record NC_092232.1, read on the forward strand.
ATATAATTTACCAGGAATACTCAACAAACTTATACATCTGTAATTTGAGCACTCACTCTTATCCCCTTTGCCTTTGTACAATGTCACTATGCAATCATTGCGCCAAACTTCAGGCACCTTACCATGAATCATACATACATTAAATAACCTTACCAACCAGTCAACAATACAGTCACCTCCTTTTTTAATAAATTCCACTGCAATACCATCCAAACCTGCTGCCTTGCCGGCTTTCATCTTCCGCAAAGCTTTTGCGACCTGTTCTCTGTTTGCTAAATCATTTTCCCTAACCCTCTCACTTTGCACACCACCTCGGCCAAAACACCCTATATCTGCCTCTCTATCATCAAACACATTCAACAAACCTTCAAAATACTCACTCCATCTCCTTCTCACATCACCACTACTTGTTATCACCTCCCCATTAGCCCCCTTCAGTGAAGTTCCCATTTGCTCGCTTGTCTTAAGCACTTTATTTACCTCCTTCCAGAACATCCTTTTATTCTCCCTAAAATTTAATGATACTCTCTCACCCCAACTCTCATTTGCCCTCTTTTTCACCTCTTGCACCTTTCTCTTGACCTCCTGCCTCTTTCTTTTATACATCTCCCACTCATTTGCATTTCTTCCCTGCAAAAATCGTCCAAATGCCTGTCTCTTCTCTTTCACTTTTAATCTTACTTCTTCATCCCAACACTCACTACCATATATATATATATATATATATATATATATATATATATATATATATATATATATATATATATATATATATATATATATATATATATATATATATATATATATATATATATATATATATATATATATATATATATATATATATATATATATATATATATATATATATATATATATATATATATATATATATATATATATATATATATATATATATATATATATATATATATATATATATATATATATATATATATATATATATATATATATATATATATATATATATATATATATATATATATATATATATATATATATATATATATATATATATATATATATATATATATATATATATATATATATAAATATATATATATATTATCCCTGGGGATAGGGGAGAAAGAATACTTCCCACGTATTCCCTGCGTGTCGTAGAAGGCGACTAAAAGGGGAGGGAGCGGGGGGCTGGAAATCCTCCCCTCTCACTTTTTTTTTTAATTTTCCAAAAGAGGGAACAGAGAAGGGGCCCAGGTGAGGATATTCCCTCAAGGGCCCAGTCCTCTGTTCTCAACGCTACCTCGCTAATGCGGGAAATGGCGAATAGTATGAAAGAAAGATATATATACATATATATATATATATATATATATATATATATATATATATATATATATATATATATATATATATATATATATATATATATACATATATACATATATATATATATATATATATATATATATATACATATATATATATATATATATATATATATATATATATATATATATATATATATATATATATATATATATATATATATATATATATATATATATATATATATATATTATCCCTGGGGATAGGGGAGGAAGAATACTTCCCACGTATTCCCTGCGTGTCGTAGAAGGCGACTAAAAGGGGAGGGAGCGGGGGGCTGGAAATCCTCCCCTCTCGTTTTTTTTTTTAATTTTCCAAAAGAAGGAACAGAGAATTGGGCCAGGTGAGGGTAGTCCCTCAAAGGCTCAGTCCTCTGTTCTTAACGCTACCTTGCTAATGCGGGAAATGGCGAATAGTTTGAAAGAGAAAAAGATATATATATATATATATATATATATATATATATATATATATATATATATATATATATATATATATATATATATATATATATATTCCTATGAGTCCACGGGGACAATGAAACATGAAAAGTTCCCAAGTGCACTTTCGTGTAATAATCATATCATCAGGGGAGACACAATAGAGAAATATAACAGTCAGTTGATATACATCGAAGAGACGAAGCTAGGACGCCATTTGGTAAACATGTGATTGTCCAAAATATACAACGAGCGTTCATAAACTTATCATTTTACAAAACTTATCAACAATAAACTTATCTAATTTGTATAGACCATCACTAATATTAATATCATAATTCTTTGTGTATTTGATAATAAAAGATTCAATGATATTTTTCTTGGTAATAGAGTTAGAGTTAATAACTGAGATAGCGTTACTCCAGTCAATACAATGATCATAGTTTTTAAGATGATTAAACAAGGCATTTGATTCTTGTCCCGTTCTTATACTATATTTATGTTGCTTAAGTCTAACAGAAAGATCCTTACAAGTCTGACCAACATAAAATTTATCACAGTTTCCACAAGGCACTTTATAGATGCAACCAAATGGCGTTCTAGCTTCGTCTCTTACATGTATATCAATTGACTGTTATATTTCTCTCTTGTGTCTCCCCTGATGATGTGATTATTACACGAAAGTGCACTTGGGAACATTTCGTGTTTCATTTTCCCCGTGGACTCAAAAGCCAGAACATCTATTGTAGAATCTAGATCGTTCTGAACCATAGATGGAAGATGTTGGATCTTTACTTCATCGATGATTGGTAAGTTGATGTTTTGGGAATTCGTCCTAAACTCGGGATAGTTCTATCAATTTGTCCCAAATAATGATCATGAGTGCCGAACCATTTGAAACTGGAACTGATAAGGATATATTGTTGTCCTAACTGAATGTGTTCCAGAAATAAATAAGATTTGGGATGATTAGGTGGGCAATGAAGAAGAACATTTTGTGGGTCTGGGAAAAACAGTACGTGATACTGGTCCATACTTTCAATCCAAGGTTCATTAACAACAATTTCCTTAAAGGAACAAGAACGAAGAACATTTTGTTGATGCCCAAAAAGTAGTTGGTACTTACATGAATTTGTTTGTAAATAATAGAAAACCAAGGTATGGGGTGAGGGAGATGGGAGGAGGTGCAAATCAAGTTGTCAAGCAATGGTTTATGGCACAATGCTAAATCATCCATGGAGAGATGTGCAATCAATGAGGAATAAATATTTTATAATAGAAAATTCATGTTATCAGCAAGGACGATAGTTTTTTGCGACCCTTTTGTATAATTAAAAGAGAATGGTATTACGTTCACAAGGCTGTAAGTATTGGAGTCAGTGAATGGTATGTGGATAATGACCGCTTCGAGGATCACGTCAACCGTTAGTAAGGAGTAATAACTGGTCACGTGATGCAGAGGGAGAGCTGGGGTGCAACCGAATTTCGTCATCGCTTGTTTAATGATACGTGTGAGTTCCGAGAAGGGAAAAAATGATGTTATGACAACTTGGTTTACCAGATTATTAACATCTTCCAATAAGTCAGTGAAATAATGTGCATAATAAGTGATCTGGGCATATGAACTATCAACATATGTGGAAATAGTCACTATAGCATATATGGGATTAAGAGACTTTGACAGTAGTGCTACATGTTGTGTCAAGTTATTAACAGTTAACATTATGTCATTTGAATATTTAAAATGTTGTTTTAAGATCTTAGCTTTAGCCTTAATATACCTGTTGTTAAGAAGTTGTTGAAATTCTAAGGATCTAACCTGATTCCTAACTGAATTAAGTTCTTCCTGAGTAGCAATACCAAACAAATATGATTGGAGGGACCCTACAAAATTAAGCAGACCTCTCTTGCTTCTCCTTTGCTTTTTCTTGTTCATCCTGGCATTAGTATTTACTGGAGATTCAATGTCTTGCATTATGTCATACAGAATCACACAGGTACTATTCAATTTCCAGGTCCACTGTTGTAACAGAGTTGGAGGAGGAGCAACACTAGAGTTTCTGATGGACGCACTGGTGTAAAACTTGAGTAGGGTAGACCGTAAACGAGGTACGGCCTCCATTAGTTTTACTAAATGATCGTAAGTGAAGGGTAGACCCTCCAGGCCCAACTTAACTGTGTCCCTCACGAGGTGGACCCCGCGGGGAGTCGTGAGAAGGGCGCGTGGTACTGCCATGGTGTCATATACAGGAAGACACCATAAGGACATGAGAAGGAAGAACCTGGAAAATGATAAACTTAGCAACTTCTTAAAGGTGAGGTCTTAATGAATACTGATGTGTGTGTGGTGGTGTTGTGAGGGTGGTCGGGTCTGGTGTGGGGACAGTCTGAACAGTGGTAGAAGTTGGTTGGGTGACATTGTTTGGGGTTTGAGGAGTGTTGTCTGTTGTGGTACCGGGATGATCATGTTCAGAATACTGTAAAACTTTCAAGTGGTCCTCATGTTCTTCACGAATGTCAACTGTATTTAGATGTCAAACCCTAAACTTATGTCCCTTTAAATGAGCTAAGACTCTATAGGGACCAGAAAATTTTGGGTCAAGTTTAGGAACATCACTTCTAGTGTTAAATTCTTGCACCATTACCAAGAGTCCGGGAGCCACCTTTGATGGTTTCGTGGATTTATCAGCCTGGTTCGTGAAGGTTGTAGTGGCTCCACCTAGATTTTCCTTGATCCTTTGATGAATCAATTCAGTCGTGCAATATTTTTCCGCTACAACTGATTTCTGGACCACTGGACATGAAGAGGGGACGCTATTATGTCATACGGCAACACTTTATCAAAACCGTGTAAGGCGTGGAAGGGTGTGTCTCCAATTGACTTATGATATGCAGAGTTTAATGAACATTGGACATCAGACAGGTACTCATCCCATTCATCATGATCAAAATTAATGTTGGTGGGAAGACACTGGAGGATCTTACGGTTCAACCTTTCTGCCAGGCCATTCGAGGCTGGGTGATGTGCCATTATATTACATTTACTTATGTTATACAATTTACAGAGTTCTTCTAATAATGAGTTATTAAATTCCCCACCATTATCTGTGACTAAAATCTTCGGCGCATTATATCTGTCTAAGATATGTTTTTGAACGCCTTAGCGACCGTGGCTGCGTCTTTATTTTGAACTAGGACTAATTCACAATATCTCGTGAAGGCATCAGTAATTACGTATGTGTAGCCTGCCATGGACCCAGGAAAACCTCCTAATAAGTGCATATGAACTCTTTCCCATGAGTATGTAGGTAAAGGATATTTCAACACAGTCTGCGGGGTAGTGGGACTTCCCTTATGTGTGTTACATGTTTGGTACCTTAAAATATGATCTGTAATATTTTTCTGCATTCTTGGCCAGAAATACCTCAAACGAGTTTGCTTATAGCATTTGTCTGCACCTGGGTGTGCGGCCTGCGGTGAATCATGTGCTAACTTCAAGAAATTCTGTACTAATGTTGTTGGAATTATTGTTTGTTTAACAACACGGGCGGGCACTCCTAATTTCGCGTCCCTGCACAAGACTCCCTCACTGTGCTAAATACAATTCTCTGACTGGAACAACTGTTTTAGCATCCAAGAAAGATTTTATACACTCTAGGAATTCTATGACAGGACCCCAGACTGGGTCATCCCGTTGATGCTGTCTCAACCTCTCTACATCAACATCTACGGAGCTATTGTCTACAGTGGCTGCACCCACTCTGCGGGAAAGCGCGTCTGCAACTACATTGGATGAGCCAGAAACAAAACGAAAATCTGGGTCAAACGTTTGTATAATTAGAAACCATTTCTGAAACTTTCCTGTCGGATCTTGTCGTTGAAAAATGCTTAACAATGCTTTGTGATCTGTATACACTGTGGTAGGGTAACCATGTATATATTCTTTAAAATGTTTCAGTGCCCAAACAACTGCAAGACCTTCTAAGTTATTGAGTGTTTCGATTCTGTCTTTGAACATGAACGGCTCGCATAGGCTATGGGGAAAAGTCTACCCTTATTTGATCCTTCATAAGTACAGCTCCAAGATCCTGTTTACAAGCATCTGTGCAAAATGAAGGGTTTCTCGAAGTTGGGGAACCAAAGGATAGGCGCCTCGATCAAGTGTTGCTTGAGTAAGTTAAACGTATTGTCTTGCACTGTAGACCACTGGAATGTAACTCCCTGGTTCAAAAGTGAAGTGAGTTGGTGTGCGATCTTCGCGAAATTAGCGATAAATCTTCGATAATATCTTGCTGAACTAAGGAAGGATTTGACCTTTGTTGTGGAAGGGACTGGCCATTCTACAATTGTTTTGACTTCATGTACATTAGGTTGAATACCTTTTTCATCAACGGTGTGACCTAAGTAATCAATTCTTGTTTGTAGAAAGGAACATTTGGATAACTTGACTTTTAGGTTCGCATCCTTAAGTCGTAGAAATACTCTCTCAAAATGAAATGAAATGAGAAGCAATATCTGGAGACATGACAATTATATCATCAAGATAAACCAATACATCTTGGCCCAACATGTGACGACAAATGTTAGTCATTAACCTTGAGAAGGTGATCACCGGTGAGGAATGAAGACCGAAGGGCATGATGCATATGAACTGCCAGTGACCATCTGGCGTACTGAACACAGTCAGGGGGCGGCTTTCCTCTGACAAGGGAATCTGCCAAAATCCACTCAATAAATCCAAAGTTGAAAATACCTTATTGTTACCGAGGCTATGAAGAAGCTCTGATACCACTGGTAATGGGAAACCATCTTTCAAAGTGACCTTGTTGTTGTTGATGTTGTTGTTGTTGTTGTTGTTGTTGTTGTTGTTGTTGTTGTTGTTGTTGTTGTTGCTGCTAAGTTTTCTAAAATCTATGACTGGTCTAAAAGTTCCGATCTCTTCGGAACGATCAGATGTGGTGAATTCCATGGTGATCGTGATTCCTCTATAACATTATCTTTCAACATGTCCTGAACAAGTTTGTTTGCTATGTCTCTGTGCGCGTGTGTCAATCGATAGGCTGGGACGTCAATGGGACTTGTGTGTTTTTCTCTAAGTTAATAATGTGAACATCCAAATGAGTTCTACCGAGTGGTTCTCCTGATAAGGCAATAGTAGACCTAGACTGGTTAAGTAAGTCTGTTAACTGGTCAACATGTTTGGTTAATCCTACCTTGGATATCATGTCAGGGGTGATGGTGGGGAGCTGACTCAAGCCGTGCACTGCTGAGTCTGGGGTAGGAGGAGTAGGTGGTGGTGGGTTAATGGAATGTGAGACTAGACGGATGGTAAACTCATGTAACTCCTCGTCTTGAATTCCCGACTTCAAAACGGTGAATTCCACCAGCTTAGTCCCTCTACGGAGACGGACAGGAGTGGGGTCCCGTATTGGTAATGTATATGGTGACCTCTCCATCTGGGGTCTCATGAAGAGAGGCGTCCATCATGGATAGTCGTGTGACAGTTAGTGATGAAGGTTCAGCAACTACTCTTAGTGCGAGATCACCCTGACTATGTCTAAGTCCATGATCATTCATCCATGTTCGAGAAAGTGAGAGGAACCTTCGTTAATGTGTTACTATGCAGAGTCATGTTGGTTCTCAGTTTACCAGGACAATGATGAGTAGAAAAGTAAAAAGGATGCGTATTGTCTACCGTGAAGCAGGACGTGGGAGCAGATGTATTAATGACTCTGAGTGAGAACTCTTCTCTGACAATGGCAGGAACGTATTATCAACACAAACCACATGATAAATAGGACAGATCTTATGTTGTGCCACACATAGAGTGGCGTCCTAGTAACAAGTTAGCAGGAAACGTTACACAACGAACAATGTAAGGGGTGACGGTCATGACCGAGTCGCCTATGTGAATGTTCATTTTAATAGTGCCCCTTACGTCGAGATTTTCACTTGAGATACTTTGAAGGGATGGGTAAAAGACCGAGCATTGACCAAGTTGAGTGCGCCCCATTAATGGTTGAATAAAATCATAATGAATGACATCTGCTTCCGTGCTGCTGTCTAGAAAGATTGTGATTGGCTTATCCTGGAAAGAACCCACTAAATCAAAACTTGTAATGTGAGAAAATGGCGAAGAACGAAAATGTCTTAAGAGTTCCTTATGTGATGGAGTCTTGTCATGAGCGAGAGATTGTCATTGTTGATAATGACATGATGAACCTGTGTTAGGTGACGTCTGTCTAGCTAATGCTCGACATTCCGCTGAAGTGTGTCTAGCGTTGCTATGATATGAACACCTGCTTGGTGGTGTTGGGCGCGAGCGGGTGAAGGTCAGCCTGATGTCTGACTGGAGGAAATCATGACTAGGTCGGCAGAATTGTGACGACCGAGGCTGTGATGACATGGGTCGTTGACTGCGTTTGTTGTTCTGGTCGAGGCTCACGTGAGAATGAGTCCCATGTGTAAGGACACACATTCGCTTTATGTCCTGGTTGGCCACACCGGAAGCACGTCACTTTATGTGAGTGTTTGTCATCACTGAATCGCTGTATTTGACCATGAGAAGAATGATTGTGTTGACCACTAGAATGTTACGTCACACTTTGGGAAGCCGACACTCTCCCCAGTGTCTTGGTGTTGGAATATCCACCTTTCCTTTAAGTGTAATTCAACACTTTTGTTACCGACCCACAATGATGGGTCGATGTTCTCATTAAGTAACCGTCGTCTTACGTCTGGAGGTCAGGTCCTTGAGAATGAAGGTTATGTGTAATAAACGCATGAGTGTTTGCACATGAGTTTCAGGATTCATCATGGCCGATATCCAGGGTAAGGATTCATAAGCCTGCCTAACTAATCTCATTCTTCCATGTAAGGTACTCCAGTGATCAGGGACTGACGTATCATCCAAGTATGTTGTGTTAAGAGCACGTAAAAGGACGTGTAGTAAACTATCTGAGAATGATTCCTCACAACCTGATGTAAACAACGTTTTAAATTCCTCCCAAGATGTACAGTTTCCAATGTCATCTGAGTCATAGACAACCCTAGCTTAATTGTTAGGCTGGTTGAAATCAATGAGGTTTTTAGCAGCCGATATAAAGGCTCTGTCTCCTGAATCACCATTATGTTCAACAATGTCCTCTGCATTTCTAATCCACCGATTAAAATTTGACAGTTTACCATCAAATAACTCGTGTGGTTCCCTAGCTTGTTTTAGTGTTACAACGGTTTTTAGTGAAGGAGTTTTTGTGATGTGGAGGGGGAGGTGGGTGTGGGTGTGGTAACGTGTGAGAAGGTTTCTGTGGGTCATCTGTGTCACCAGAATCTGTCAAAACAACTTTGTGTGACGTCGCCATTTTAGAAGGCTGGTTCCGTTTATAATAAGGGATTCTAGGTAAATTCCTAAGTACATATGAACCTTTACGATTACCGCGTGGAATTTCATCGGACTTGTAATACAATCTTACATAAAGTGTGTAAGTAATAGCTCCCCAAAAATATCTAAAATATAATTAACACTATTGACTTAATACAAAATACATAACATGAATATCATTTGAAAATACTGTAATGAAATAAAGGCAATAAAAGGCTGGCATAACAGTATAACATATGAATACAAGATTTTGTATATGAGAGGTGCACATAATAGTATAACATATCAGTAATGGACTCTATATATGAAAGTAATCATCACTAAAAAGAATAGTACCAATGTATGAAAACATAAGAAAGAATATATGCAAGAATAACTGAAAACTTAGACTAATTTGCTAAACTACAAAGATGAATAATCATATTACCCAAAATATATAAATGTCTATATTTATAGACTAGGAACTAGTAACACACAAAAAGAGCATACCTCACAGAGTGAACCATTTTGACACAGTTCTTATCTGAATGGGAGATTCGCTTACGAAGGCTTCTTGGGTGTAGCGAGGTGAAGATGTGTGCAGAGTAGCGACTCGCTGGGTGTAGCGAGGTGAAGATGTGTGCAGAGTAGCGGCTCGCCGGGTGTAGCGAGGTGAAGACTTGTGCAGAGTAGCGGCTGGCTGGGTGTAGCGAGGTGAAGACGTGTGCAGAGTAGCGGCTCGCTAGCAGGAAAGTTGAGTGAGCGACAAGGGCTGGACCACGCGATGCTGACGTCTGGGATGTCGCCACGGCTGATGATGACGCGTCTCTGGAGCGGTTGACAAGATGACCTCCACGTTGGTGTTGGCAGGATGGCTGACCTTGCTTGACACGTCTGGATGTGATGACAACACTGCACGGCGGTGGCGCTGTCTTGATGCCCTTGCAAGCGACACAGTGTCAGCAATGCAATAAAGGCGTATCTTCAATGCATTGAGGTACGGGTGATGGAGCACGTAGCCGGCCGTGGGTTCCGCCCTTAACGTCCACAGGAGGGAGCACCAGGACTGTGTCAGGTAGGCTTGTATGACTGCTGGCAACACCAGACGTAGAAATATGAAGTAGATGTGACGGTCGTGTGTGGTCACGTGGGTTCTTACGTCACTGCCACCATTTGTAAGGTTGAGTTGAGAGGAAGGAAATCAGGTCTTCTTCGTCTGTGGTACTCAATGAAGATCAGGCGGCCTTTGTAGATTTATTACAACAAAACGTGTACTTCCATCTGTAGTACTCTGGGCTATAGTCTTATGACACACTACGACACACTCTAGTGAACAGTGTGACGATGCTGGCCAGTGTGTCCCCTCAGGTCACACTGGCAGGGGTTATATGGGAGTCCGTCAACACCCATTCAACAACGTGTTCAAATAACAGATCAGCTCTTACGTGTTCAAACATCCTGATTAACAGTAGCCCGTGGGAACAGTGAGCCCGTGGCAACATGCATCTAACTCTATGTAACTCACAGTAAAATGATAATGTTAAATACCTAATGAAAAATTAATGGAAGTGTGCGTGAGTCCATACACTTGCACTCACATTACCAAATAAACCGCGATGATAATATTATTATTATGATCATACGATTAAAACAAAATTGTAGTTAATGACATAATATATTCCCAACGACAAAATTAACCATAGCAATATAGCCAGCAAGTAAATATAGCGAACAAGATAATGTAGTTAGGATGGCATTATATTGAAAATAACAATAGAGCCACCATGCCAATATGGTCACCATGACAATGTAGCTGTATTTTCAATGTTACTCTTATGTGAATATGGCTTTATTGTCTGTGTAGCTATAGTGTCATGGGGAACATATTTTCATAGTGGCAGTTGGGGAACATATTTTCATAGTGTCATGTGGAACATATTTTCATAGTGGCAGTTGGGGAACATATTTTCATAGTGGCAGTTGGGGAAGATATTTTCATAGCGTCATGTGGAACATATTTTCATAGTGGCAGTTGGGGAACATATTTTCATAGTGGCAGTATTGTCATTATGAACATACCGTCATTTTGGCTATCTTTTCATATCAGTTACATTGCTATGATGTATATATATCGTCACCTTAGCTATATTGGCAAGGTGATCTTTATCTATAGGTGATATATTGTCATTATTTAACTCTTGCATAATTTGTCATAATCGATATATCATCATGATAATGATATCATCATGGTGACAATATTGTCACAGCGACTATATTGTCATTATGACTATAATGTCATAGTGGCTATATTGCCATGATAACTATATTGTCATGGTGATTTTCTATCATGATATCTATAATGTCATAGTGACTGTATTTTCATAGAAGCTTTTTTAATGGTGTTGATATTACCCTTCAGGATATGCCATTATAGAAGAGAAATTGTCATTTTGATTAAATTATCAGGTGACTACATTGCCATGATATGCTATATTGTTATGGTTTCAGTACTGTCTTGGTAAATCTTTTATTACTGTGGCTACATTGTAATGGAAACCAAAATGGTAAGGTGGCTATATTTTCATGATAGGATGATTTTATTATGGAGATTATATTACATTTCTGAGTATATTGTCATGGTGACTGTGTTGCCATAATATCTATATTCTCATTCAATTTGTTGAATTGATGGCAATATTGTCTTAGAGACGGTACTGTCATGTTATCTGTATTGTCACGATGGTTGTATTGTCATCATGACTATATAGTCATGTTGGCTATATTGTCATTAAGATTACATTTTATGGTAACTATATAGCCATGGTGGCTGTACTGTTAGGTCACTATATTGCCATGGTGGCTGTATTGTTAGGTCACTATATTGCCATGATGGCTATTTATCATTTTTGTTATATAACAAGGAGGTGACTGTCTTTTCATGTTGGCATTATTGTCAGAATAGCTATATTGTCAAGTAGTGGGTATATATATTTCTTTTCTGGCGGTATAGTGTCATGATGGCAATAATAACATTTTGGCGATATTGGAAAGGTGATATCGTGTTTTAGCAGCTAAACTCTTGTTGTGGATATTTTTCAATTCAAATATTTAATCATGGTAAGTATATAGTCAAGGTTACTATATTTTCATGGTAGCTACATTGTCATGGGGAAGACATTGGCATGGTGGCTGTATTGTTATTTTCAATATAATGCCGTCCTGGCTACATTATCTTGGTCGCTATATCAACTTGATGGCTATATTGCTATGGTTAATTTTGTCGTTCGGGATATATTTTGCTATTATCTACAATATTGTTGTCATTATATGATCATGATAATAATATTTTCATGGCGGTATGTTTGGTATTGTAAGTGTAAGTGAATGAATATCATCTCATCATGTCACTTATATTGTCATGGTTTTTACACTGTGATATTGTTTATGTCAACCTGCTGATTATATAATCATGATTGGTGTATGATTATGGTAACTATATTGTAATACCGTTTTATTTCATTGTGATAATTTTGTCATGGTGACTACAATTGTATGACAGCTATAAAGTTATGACTGTATTATAGTGATAAATCCTGTCTGAGTCACTATTTTCTCACAGACTATATTGTCCTGGAGTCTATATGTTTCCTATGATCCGAAAACGACTATTTATTTACATTATCTATATTGTCAGGTGGTTATATTGCCTTTGTGAATATAAGTTGAATGTTTCTATATTTTTCCTTTGACTATATTGTCATATCAGTTATATGATCATGGTAGTTTTATTGTCATAGTGAGTACATTGTCGACGTGACTGTATTATCATAATGGCTAAATTGTCATAGCAAATGTATTGACATGGGGGCAATATTTTCATGATATCTATAAAGTCTGTAAATTACTCTCAACGCGTTTCTAATGTGATGGCGATTGATTTATAACGTGACATTATTGTCAAGATGGCTGTATTGTCATGGTCGCTATATTGTCGTTTGCTGTATTTTCAATTTTACGCTTTTGTGAAGATAGCTTTACTGTCCGTGTAGCTATAGTGTCATGGAGAGTATATATAGATAGTGGTAGTATTGTCATTATGAACAAGTTGTCATTTTGACTATCTTCTTATTTTCCTTCCAGTACTATCGTGTATATATCGCCACCTTGGCTATATTAGCAATGTGATATTTTTTGTAGGTGCTATATTGTCATTTTTTAATCATGCATATTTTGTCATAAGTGATACATTATCATGATAAATATATTATTCCGGTGACTATATATTGGCCTTGTGACTATATTGTTATTATGACTATAATCTCACGTTGGATATCTTGCCAAGATAACTATATTGTATTATCTACTATGTGTGTGTATGTTGAGATGTGTGGGTGTGTATGTGTGGTGTGTGTGGACGTGTGTGTATATACATGTGTATGTGGGTGGGTTGGGCCATTCTTTCGTCTGTTTCCTTGCGCTGCCTCGCTGGCGCGGGGGACGGCGACGGGGCAAAGTGAATAAATAGATAAATATATATAGGGGAGAAGGAATACTTCCCACGTATTCCTGCATGTCGTAGAAGGCGACTAAAAGGGAAGGGAGCGGGGGGCTGGAAATCCTCCCCTCTTATTTTTTTTTTTAAATTTTCCAAAAGAAGGAACAGAGAAGGGGGCCATATGAGGATATTCCCTCAAAGGCCCAGTCCTCTGTTCTTAACGCTACCTCGCTAATGCGGGAAATGGCGAATAGTATGAAAAAAAAAAAATTATCTACTCATAAATCTCTAAGTTCTAATAACCCAAAATATTTAGAGTAGATAGGGCAGAAACTGATGGAAGCCATTTCCAACATTCTTGCATAACCTGACCTCTCGCCTTCCCAAAACATAGTCATCCCAGCTTGGATATTGTACTGCTTTGGTCGTCAACTAATTTGAAAAGGAAGACATTGAATGGAGAAATTACTGAGGTAATCTCCAAAGATGATTACTGGACTGGGAAACAAATTTAGAGAGCAGATTAAACTACTTAAATCCATTCAGCTTTAGGGAAAAGAAGTTTAAGAGATCCTATACAGGTATATGAAGTTATTATAATGGCATCCCTTTAAGCTTGACATTTTTACTTCCTGTAACTAGTTCCAACAATTAAAACAATATTCAGCATTGTGATTTAAGTGACTGACTTTAGGATGCATTTGGATCTGCCAAAAATTGTATCTAGCAAATACTTCAACTTTCAACAGACCCATTCTATCTTCTTTATTCATTTCATCTCAGTTTTATCACCTTTCTGTTACTGTTTAATATCAACAGTAGCCCGTCTACGTAGTTGGGGCTCTGAAGCAAAGGAAACTTTTTCTAGCCTAGGTTAGGTTAGCATCTAAACCAAACCTAAATGACCTTACCTTAGAAATATGTTCAGACAGTACCTTCTGAAAATATTTCTTAAGGTAAGGTCGTGGGGATTAGTTTAGGTGCTAACTAAACCTTGGCTAGAAAAAGTTTGCTTTAAAGCAACAACTACTTGAAAGGCCTACTTTAAGTGGTGATAATGAAATTGATTTGCTCCAGTGTGCCCCTCCGTTCGTTTGTTTTATGTCCATCTAAAGATGCATACGTTCAATTTTTGATGTAGATTGATTTCCTATGTTGGTTTCGTCTACGGAATTCTACATCTTCAGTTCAGCACACCATTGTGGTAATGAAGGGAAAGTCACCACATTCATAAGCCGAGTGGACGTAGCTTATCCCACCTCGTTAGAGAGAAAACCTACCTGTATTTGAATTAATGAACGGGCAAAGAGAAGACTAAATTTTAAGACACATTTATTATACAACTATATAATTTATATTATATACATTACCACATTTCCTGCACTTTCCATCACAAATTTGCTGAGGTCATAACCTTGTACTTACCATTACCTTACAACCTTAAGGATGGTGGTCTACAACACCTCTATATTGATGGAGAAAACGAAAAGTTTCGTTTTACTATTAAGACCACAGAAATGCGGTAATTCCACTTCACTACCACTAACTACAAGTTATTTTACTTGTTGATTTTCACGGATAAGATTTTCATCCTCTGAGCGAAGCCATACAATAATCGTCCTTATCTAGTCTGAGCATTGGATAGCCTCCTGATGATCAAGATTGCTGTTTTGGTTGTCCGTTTCCCTTGTTACTGGTGCGCCTCACTGCACACCTTACATGAGTGCCTTCCACAGTATTAGGGACAGCTGCTGGGCCTCACTGTAGCTACTTCTGGGACGGTTGCCAATCTTCCTCGTATTCCCTCATGACCACAGCGCCAAACCGACTCCCGCCATCAGGCCGAAACGCACAAACATTTCTGACAAAATTGAGACAACCGCTTTCGCGTCAGTTTTGACACCATGTGAATTTATACGACAATTACGCTCAAGATGCTTGGTTTTTCGTTCATGGATTGAACAGAAGCAACCAACGATGGTTGCTACTGCCCAATCCATGAAGTCCCCCCCACCACGGAAAGGTAACCAAGCTTCGGGGGGGATGGGTGTTTACCCTGACGCCAACGGAGAAACTCAATACAATATTTTTATTATAACTTTCTTTAATCTTGAAAAATGAATCAATGAGAGGGATGAATAGCCCCAGCCATATGAAGATTGGCTAACCGAGTCCTTGCGCAAAATGATTTCTTTGAGGGTTGCTTTATGGAAGGCACGGCAGCGTCGGAAGAGTTTCATTTTTTCATTGAAGACGAAGGAAATTATCCCCGTGAATTTATGTATTTTTTTTGGGCGGGATAATGTTCCCATTTTTTTTCTTTCTTTGTTTTTCAACGTCCCTACGTAGATATTATGTGTCATCCACTACTGGGAGAAAGCCAGACTTCCGCCAGATTAACGTAATCCTTGGCAAGGCCAAACTAAAGTTGTCTTGGTGTTGGTTCCTCAGTGATAACCCAAACACAAACACAAACACACCTCCAGTGTCCACTCTAGGGCCGTGTTCTCCTACAGCACAAGCAGGAAGAAAGGACTCAGGTTCCTCACCAACTGAATCTTTTGGCACGGGGAACGTGTGTCATCTCGACACGCCTTTTAACACCCGTACGAGGTGCGGAGTGCAGTCGGTGTGTAACGTAGGACATGTCATGTGTTATTGGTCCCAGTCGGTCTAGAACGCTGGGCCTGACATGTGTTGGGGGACCAAGTCGGTCTTGAATGGTGGGCCTGACGTGTGTTGGGGGACCAAGTCGGTCTTGAATGGTAGGCCTGACAAGTGGGGTGGGCTGCATTTCCTCATGGATGGTGGGTCTGGTAGGGCGTGTGGGACGGTGAGGTTTCACTTTTGCACAGCGACCGTTGACGGAAAGTGGTGTCACGTTGGCAAGAAGTGCCTTCTTGTAGGAGGCATAGCAGGAGTACTGGATGACGGCAATCCCGCGGTGGTTCTCGTACGTGGATGCAGCCAGGATACTTCTCCGTGGTGGGGCTCGCTTCGTGGTTGGTGGATGTGGCCCTCCCCGCCACATGGTCACAGTGGTTGACCTGTTTTACGTCAACACATTACGAGGTCAACCTTCACCAAATCCATATGGCGTTCATACCAGCTTCACCCATATTCCATTTCCTCCAATTCCACTTCTGGGTATTCCACCTCCATATCCACACAGCCAAATTCCACTCCATCCATGACTTCCACGTCCGGGTATTCCACCAATTCCACTCCATCCATCTCTTCAACGTCTGGGTATTCCACCTCCATATCCACACAGCCAAGTTCCACTCCATCCATCACTTCCACGTCTGGGTATTCCACTTCCATGTCCACACAGCCATAGCCCATGTCAAATACATGGACATATTCAAATTCCATCTCCTGGACAAAGGAGGATCGTCCTACCTCCTTGGTGAACATTATTATATTGAAGTGTTCGAGGAAAGGTTGAGGGAGCTTGAAAGGCGGAGCAGAGATGTTCTCTCGACAGAGGTCACAGCTCAAATGATGCTCTCGGTCCGGCTCCCGCCCTTATATAACCTGGGAACTGATCATATCCTAGCATAGCTTAATATAGAGAAGTCTAATATAGTGAAGTTAATACTTTAATACAGTTAAGTTTATTTCTCAATAGTTTGATACATGTGCCTGACAACAGTTCCTTCACCCGTACAATGTCCTGTCACAGAACACAAGGATTGTCATTATAATTCGTTTTTATCAGCAGAAATTAGATTAAAGTGACTAAAGATAAGTGGTTTAATATGTTATGTGTGTTCCCTGTCATCATAAAGATGGCCATCTACCCTGATGTGTGAAGAAAACATCAATTTTGCCGAGGCTGTGGTGAAGATAAGAACACAATGTGGTCATACAATGGTGTAGTCAAGATGTGTTAGAACTATGTAGTGAAGAGGAGGATTTAGTGAAAATATATATGTTTCTTCACGCTGAGCCATTCCATATAGATGAATATATCCATAATCTAATTGCGGTAAATTACCATATGACTTTAACGGCACCAGCCAGCAGGAAAAATGTTGGATATAGGAGTGACTGAATATTTCGTCGGGTACGTAAATAATTGAATATTTGGTACGATCGATCAAAATGCTTTTTATAGGCAAATAATTTCTGATTTTTCAAATGATTTTTTCCATCTGTTGGAACTGGTGTAAGTAATTAAAGATATGAAAACCGATGGAAAAGTTCAGTTTAACGCTTTTACGAATGTCTTGCTGCGTGTTTGGGAAGAGCAGTAAACTACAGGAATATATTGGTCTAATGTCCCCTGCTCGTCCAACAGCAGATATTGTATGGTCTGAGACATTATTTCTGGTGGAGGTGGATTCTCTCCGGCATTGCGTAAATCACTTCCACAAACTTGCGCCATTTTGCACAAATACAGATCCGATATGATGCATTTCCCAGCTCTGTTACGTTATGGACCCTATTCATCCTAGCCTAACCTAGCCTAAATAAAAAGGTGTGGAATAATGTGCAACATTTCTCCTTCATTACAGGTGATAATAAACCTAGGCTATACAGCAACCAGGAACGTCCATATTTGTCTAACTTCTCACATGTCTGTGTCATCTGTCTGCAAACATGTCGACCATTACCATGAGGGCAATTGCGGCTTTTGATTTTGAATATCACACGTTTCCTCTCTGCCGTGAGATCTTCATACTTAAATAAAATGGTGGTCCGTAAGAAATATATGTCCATCGAAGGTCAACTATATGACTCAGTTCCATCATCAGTTTCTAAGAAAACTGAAAAGGTGAGGTGCCAACGAGATTCGAACTCGGATTGCTGGATTTAGAGTCGAGAGTGCTAACCCTTACACCATGGGACCTGATAAGAAAAGATGTGATTTCATCTAAATGTTTTACATATAATCAACCAGAGGCCATTCCTCCCTCCCTGCCTGCAGGGTTCAAGGTTTTTTAGAAGGTTCTCGAAGATTCTGGGTAGGAACTGCCATTGAGAGGACGTAGTTATACGTATCATTAATGATATTGTTGTTGATTTTCTGATTTAGAAAGATAGATAGATAGATAGATAGATAGATAGATAGATAGATAGATAGGTAAAAAACAGATATTAGACAGATCGATAGATACGTAAGGCTGTATATATCAACTTTCACAGATATCATTGATATCTGCGTTATTCTGCAAGAAATACATGTACATGGATGTAGTGATAATATGGGTTAGGTATAAGACCAGTCGTGTTGAGATTGTAGTGAATGTGACCATTGACTTCAACCTTAATAGTGTAGTGAAGATAAAGTTGTAGTGAAGATAAATCTTGAAGTGACTCATAAGGTTGTTGTGAGTACAAGGATGCATCGTAAATGAGTACTTCCTACCTGAAAGTCAACAATTACAAAATTGATCAAGTATAACAACATCCTCGGACAACCAACTACAAACACCAACCATAGAGTGAACCTGACTGTCATCTAACGACGACCTCTCAAAGGTAATGATCTTACCAGAATCTTCGAGAACCTTCTAGAAAACCTTGAACCCTGCAGGCAGGGAGGGAGGAATGGCCTCTGGTTGATTATATGTAAAACATTTAGATGAAATCACATCTTTTCTTATCAGGTCCCATGGTGTAAGGGTTAGCACTCTGGACTTTGGATCCAGCAATCCGAGTTCGAATCTCGGTGGGACCTCATCTTTTCAGTTTTCTTCGATACTGATGATGGCCGCATTATTCTGTACGTTATATATACATTCATATATATACATAAATATGTATATATAAACATATATATGGAATAATATGGTTTTATCAATAGCCGGAGACCATTCCTCCCTCCTTGCCTGCAGAGTTCATAGTTTTCTGGAAGGTTCTAGAAGATTCTGGTGAGATAATTGCCATTGAGAGGACATTGTTATACTTCATATATCAATGATTTCATTATTGTTGACTTTCAGATAAAGATAGATAGATAGATAGATAGATAGTTAGATTGATAGATTGATAGAGCGATATTTAGATAGGTATATAGATAGATAAGTTTCATCAATACTGTATCTTACGCCATCTCTTGTTGCTGGACATATGTTCAACCAGCATTGGGAAAACCTCCAGTAGACCTTAATGTAAAGCAAGATAATAACAAAATCTGCAATAAAAGAATACGATCAACTCCCCAGTGCAGAAATATTGTGACCAGAAAGTCTTCTAGCAAGATGTCAGACACTTCCACGGGAAACACGAACATAACATCAAATATCTGAAAGTCAACAATAACAAAACTAATGATCATAATGAAACTATAACAACAAAAATGATAAACAAATGGAAAATAGTGCTCTAGATTATGCTTCTAGAAAACAAACTTTAACGAAAACTGTGAGAAGAAATACCCAACTGGCTGATACGACACAGTAAAAGGACCATCCCACAACCAACTCTAAACTGAACCTGACTGTCCCCTAACAACGTCCTCTCAATGGTATTTATCTTACCAGAATCTCGTAGAACTTTCCAGAAAATCAAGAACTCTGCAGGCAAGGAGGGAGGAATGGCCTCTGGCTGCTGATGATAACCACATTATTCTATATATATACTTTTACCTACAACCGAAGGTTGACCGGCCAGCCCAAGTGGCTACAGAGGTTGTATCCATGAAAGAAACGGACCCACCAGCAGACGAATTCGGTTGGCAGGTTGTATCGAAGAAGAGGAAAAAGAAGGTTGCCCAACCAGCCCAACCAGAAGGGTGTAGCAAAGAAACGAAAGAAGGCTGCTCGTCCACCAGCCCAGGTACCGAGTGAGCGTGTAGCTATGCTGGCTGACCCACCAGCCCGGGTAGATAGCTACGCCCAGATGGCTATGTCGGGTGCAGCAAAGAAGCAAACCCCACAACTACTCCACGAGGTTTGCAAGCCTGCACCCAAAAAGATGAAGACGAAGGTTGCCACACTACCCAATGCACCACCACATGTCTAGAAAGGGAAAAGGTGGACAGAATGGCTGGAGGTCCCACTCCAACAAAATCACCTTAGGAGCCAAGTTCCATCCATTATTGAATACATGTATATATATATATATATATATATATATATATATATATATATATATATATATATATATATATATATATATATATATATATATATATATATATATATATATATACATATATATATATATATATATATATATATATATATATATATATATATATATATATATATATATATATATATATATATATATATACACAAACTACATTGCAACTTACATATGAATAGAATCATCAAGCTTCACTATATTAACTTTACTATATTTGAATATAAACAAGGTCTAACCGAGGTTACTTGGTTGAGCAAGACGTGAGAATATCATCAATTGGCCCTCCAGCTCTGGGTTGAAATTGTCGTTCTGACGTATCTCGAGTTCAGTGCTGATACAGGACCATTGATTATAGGACTATCTTGTTAGTCTGTGTAACTTCGCCTGACCCAATCCACGTCTTCAATGGCTTTCTGTTACTACAAACGGGATTACAAAGGAAAGGCTTCCTTTGTTAGTTTCATGAATACCTTCGTTCAAATGAAGGGAAAGACTATTACTATGAAGCGGTACCTTATCAGCAGGAAAGAGCTGCAGCAACGGTATGAAAGTTACTGCAAGATACATAACGAGCCCGTGGCTTCCAACGTAAACATCGGCCGCCATTTGGGTTCCCTCGGCATCATGTGTGACACCAAGATTGGACCCATTGGGAAACAGGAACGATACTATTCTGGTATCATGTGGCTCGATGGCGCAGGATCACCAACTGAAATGCAAAGAAAATGGAGAAAGCCGCCCAAACGTATCATGAAGGCCGTGCAAGAGAAGATCGAGAGGAATCGGTTGAGAGACGATATCGCTCACAGTATATTGAAATTTATACCCAAGACTTCCC
>NC_092232.1:57834299-57869548 GCF_036320965.1 Panulirus ornatus
ATATATATATATATATATATATATATATATATATATATATATATATATATATATATATATACTTTTTTTTTTTTTTTTTTTTTTTTTTTTTTATACTTTTTCGCTGTCTCCCGCGTTTGCGAGGTAGCGCAAGGAAACAGACGAAAGAAATGGCCCCACCCCCCCCCCCCCATACACATGTACATACACACGTCCACACACGCAAATATACATACCTACACAGCTTTCCATGGTTTACCCCAGACGCTTCACATGCCTTGCTTCAATCCACTGACAGCACGTCAACCCCTGTATACCACATGACACCAATTCACTCTATTTCTTGCCCTCCTTTCACCCTCCTGCATGTTCAGGCCCCGATCACACAAAATCTTTTTCACTCCATCTTTCCACCTCCAATTTGGTCTCCCTCTTCTCCTCGTTCCCTCCACCTCCGACACATATATCCTCTTGGTCAATCTCTCCTCACTCATTCTCTCCATGTGCCCAAACCATTTCAAAACACCCTCTTCTGCTCTCTCAACCACGCTCTTTTTATTTCCACACATCTCTCTTACCCTTACGTTACTTACTCGATCAAACCACCTCACACCACACATTGTCCTCAAACATCTCATTTCCAGCACATCCATCCTCCTGCGCACATCTCTATCCATAGCCCACGCCTCGCAACCATACAACATTGTTGGAACCACTATTCCCTCAAACATACCCATTTTTGCTTTCCGAGATAATGTTCTCGACTTCCACACATTTTTCAAGGCTCCCAAAATTTTCGCCCCCTCCCCCACCCTATGATCCACTTCCGCTTCCATGGTTCCATCCGCTGACAGATCCACTCCCAGATATCTAAAACACTTCACTTCCTCCAGTTTTTCTCCATTCAAACTCACCTCCCAATTGACTTGACCCTCACCCCTACTGTACCTAATAACCTTGCTCTTATTCACATTTACTCTCAACTTTCTTCTTCCACACACTTTACCAAACTCAGTCACCAGCTTCTGCAGTTTCTCACATGAATCAGCCACCAGCGCTGTATCATCAGCGAACAACAACTGACTCACTTCCCAAGCTCTCTCATCCCCAACAGACTTCATACTTGCCCCTCTTTCCAGGACTCTTGCATTTACCTCCCTTACAACCCCATCCATAAACAAATTAAACAACCATGGAGACATCACACACCCCTGCCGCAAACCTACATTCACTGAGAACCAATCACTTTCCTCTCTTCCTACACGTACACATGCCTTACATCCTCGATAAAAACTTTTCACTGCTTCTAACAACTTGCCTCCCACACCATATATTTTTAATACCTTCCACAGAGCATCTCTATCAACTCTATCATATGCCTTCTCCAGATCCATAAATGCTACATACAAATCCATTTGCTTTTCTAAGTATTTCTCACATACATTCTTCAAAGCAAACACCTGATCCACACATCCTCTACCACTTCTGAAACCGCACTGCTCTTCCCCAATCTGATGCTCTGTACCTGCCTTCACCCTCTCAATCAATACCCTCCCATATAATTTACCAGGAATACTCAACAAACTTATACCTCTGTAATTTGAGCACTCACTCTTATCCCCTTTGCCTTTGTACAATGGCACTATGCACGCATTCCGCCAATCCTCAGGCACCTCACCATGAGTCATACATACATTAAATAACCTTACCAACCAGTCAACAATACAGTCACCCCCTTTCTTAATAAATTCCACTGCAATACCATCCAAACCTGCTGCCTTGCCGGCTTTCATCTTCCGCAAAGCTTTTACTACCTCTTCTCTGTTTACCAAATCATTTTCCCTAACCCTCTCACTTTGCACACCACCTCGACCAAAACACCCTATATCTGCCACTCTGTCATCAGACACATTCAACAAACCTTCAAAATACTCATTCCATCTCCTTCTCACATCACCGCTACTTGTTTTCACCTCCCCATTTACGCCCTTCACTGAAGTTCCCATTTGCTCCCTTGTCTTACGCACCCTATTTACCTCCTTCCAGAACATCTTTTTATTCTCCCTAAAATTTACTGATAGTCTCTCACCCCAACTCTCATTTGCCCTTTTTTTCACCTCTTGCACCTTTCTCTTGACCTCCTGTCTCTTTCTTTTATACTTCTCCCACTCAATTGCATTTTTTCCCTGCAAACATCGTCCAAATGCCCCTCTCTTCTCTTTCACTAATACTCTTACTTCTTCATCCCACCACTCACTACCCTTTCTAAACAACCCACCTCCCACTCTTCTCATGCCACAAGCATCTTTTGCGCAATCCATCACTGATTCCCTAAATACATCCCATTCCTCCCCCACTCCCCTTACTTCCATTGTTCTCACCTTTTTCCATTCTGTACACAGTCTCTCCTGGTACTTCCCCACACAGGTCTCCTTCCCAAGCTCACTTACTCTCTCCACCTTCTTCACCCCAACATTCACTCCTCTTTTCTGAAAACCCATATATATATATATACATATATATATACATATATATATATATATATATATATATATATATATATATATATATATATATATATATATATATATATATATATATATATATATATATATATATATATATATATATATATATATATATTGTCGTTATTAAAAGAAATAGAAAATAGATTAGAGATAATGAGAATAGTGTAATATCATATAAATATTAATTTTTGTAGATGAATTTTTTTTAACTTAAAATTTAAAAAAAAAGATGCGAAAGAAAAGCACACATCCTTCTGTTATATATATATAAAGAAATCAATGCTGAGTCAATGGCCGGTGCACATAACGAACAGTAATGTCGGGGTGCGTCGCTATAAAATCCGTAACCAGTGTGTTTGTGTTAGTTGGAGGCAGCTGTTGGACTTGCAGGGGTTGTATCCTGCGATGCACATTCTGGGATCTGACCTCCCGTGCCATGATGGCTGCCCGACGCCTCTCGAAGGCGTACTGCAAGTGTTTCAGAACTACCTCCAGTTTGGGTCGTGCTTCAGGATCATATCTTGTGGCCTCTCTGATTGTAGATACCACGCGTAAGCGGCGTCTCTTATAAACTATTTGAAGTATTCTAATAAGGAGGACGGCATATGAGAAGACATCAGACTTTCTTGTGCTAGGCTGGCCGCGCTTCACCTCAGGAGCCATCCATGGGTAATCCTCAGGCTCGCTCTCGAGTTCATTAGTCACCTCCTCGAAACATGCAAGTCCCAGATCGATGATGTTCACTCTGGGTGACTGCGGATCGCCGCTCACGACCACATTGTTAGGCTTTAGGTCATTGTGGATGAGTCCTTTGTGGTGTATTTCAAGAAGCCTTTGTCCAACCATCAGTCCCAGTTGCAGGAGATCGTAGCCATCTGGTCCTTTGCCTTTAATGATATCCTGGAGAGTGTATTGGCCGCAGTAGGTCATCAAGATGGCTGGTGGTTCCTCGGAATAAGCCAACAACATTGGGACTCCTCCAGCTCCTTCCAGCAAAACCATGTATTGGCTCTCTCGCATGAGACGCTCATCCTCAGAAAAGTGAGACACCTTCAGAACGGCCAGTTCGTCATGCCACTTGACGAGGTAGGCAGTCCCGTTCCCCCCTTCGCCCAAGGTGGCCAGGCTTTCGGAAACAAGCAGTTCCAATGCTTTTCGGTCGATCTGAGTCATGTTGAGAGGAAAGCCTTTGGTTTTGTGTTGGGTATCAGCAGAAATTTACCACTCTCAATGTGCAGGTCCGTGGATGTGATTTCGATGCCTAAGTTGTTTCGTTGCCTACTGATCTTACGCTATATCCTGGATATGCAGAAAATCATAGTTAACTCCTCAGGTAATTGAGTTATATATATATATATATATATATATATATATATATATATATATATATATATATATATATATATATATATATATATATATATATATATATATATATATATATATATATATATATATATATATGTGTAAATCTTTTTTTATTTTAAATTTTTTTTATGCTTTATCGCTGTCTCCCTACTTCATATATATAGTGAAGATAAAGAATTAGAGATAAACTCTGTGGCCGGGATTTGTACCTGCTCAAGAGCAGTAAATATGGCGGACAATTCAGGTTGTAGTGAAGATGCCCAATTGTATATTGTATAACTCATATTATGATCTAAGTGAGTTAAGTAGTGAAGATAAAGAATTAAAGATCATTAAACTCTTTGGTAGGAAATATGGCGGGCAATTCAGTTCGTAATGAAACTGCCCAATGCTATATTGTATATTTCATATTCTAATCGAAGGGTGTCAAGTACTGACGATAAAAAATTAGAGAAAAAGTCTATGGCCGTAATTCATACCAGCTCAAGATTAAGAAATATGGCGGACAATTCAGTTTGTAATGAAGATACCCGATTGCATATTGTATATATCATATTCTAATCTAATCGTGTCAAGTAGTGAAGATGAATTCGAGATCAAATCTGGCCGAGATTTCTACCAGCTCAAGAGGAGTGAATATCGCGTATAATTCAGTTTGTAGTGAAGATGCCCAATCTCATATTGTATATATCATATTCAAATCTAAGGGTGTCAAGTAGTGAGGATGGAGAGTTAGAGATAATCAAACTTTATGGCAGTGATATTTACCAGCTCAAGAGCAGTAAATATGGCGGGTGATTCTGTTTGTAGTGAAGATACCCAATTGTATATTGTGTATATTTTCTAATCTGTCAAGTAGGGAAGATAAAGAATATGTAATAAACCCTATGGTCGTGATTTCTACCAACTCAAGAGCAGTAAATATCGTGGGCAATTCAGTTTTCAATGATGCCCAATTGTGTATTATATTTATCATATTATTATGCAATTGTGTCAAATAATGAAGATAAAGAATGAGAGATAAACTCTATGGCCGTGATTTCTACCAGCTCAAGTGCATTAGATATGGTGGACAATTCAGTTTTAGTGAAGATGCCCAATTGTACATTGTATGTACCATATTCTAATCTAAGTGTGTCAAGTACTGAACATAAAGCACTAGAGATAATTCAATTCTATGGTCGTGATTTCTACCAGATGAGAAGCCGTAAATATGGCTACTATTCAGTTTGTTTTGAAAATACCCAATTGTATATCTGTATATTTCTATCAGCTCAAGAGCAGTAAACATGGCGGACAATTTAGTTTGCAGTGAAGATAAAGAATTAGAGATAAGCTCTATGGCCGTGATTTCTACCAGTTCAAGAGCAATAAAAATATGGGACAGTTCAGTTTGTAGTGAAGATGCCTTACTTTGTATTGTATATATCATATTCCAAACCAAGGTTGGCAAGTACTGAAAATAAAGAATTAGAGATCATTAAACTCTATGGCCGTGATTTCTTCCAGCTCAAGTGCAGTAAATATGGTGGGCAATTCAGTTTACGGTGAAGATACCTAATTCTGTATTGTATATATCATATTGCACTCTATTCACTAACATGTATCTTCACTACTAGCTTATTTTCACTTAATTATATCTTCACTATACCCTCTTCTTCACTACACCGTTATTTTTACCATACCATCATCATTGTACGCCCTGATGTTCACTAAAAGTAGTTCTTATCTTCACTACATAATCATTTTGAATAAACTTTACTATTTAATAACCCTTATCTCTACTACATTCGTATCTTCACTACATTCTTTTCTTCACTACAACCTATCTTGAAAATATCCTTATCATCACTACTATTCTTCGCTACACTCTCATCTTATCATCATCTTTCTGTTTACCGAACTTAGTTCAAAGTCTGACTTGAACGTAGCTTTGGAAAGTTTGTGTTCCTCATTGTGTTACCTCCTTATCATCATTGTAAAGGCAATTGTCGCCACTCCCCTACTAAACCCTTATCGTCACTACACTCTCATCATTATCATTACTTCTTGATGTTCGATACAAAATCTCAACATATACATTTATCTTCACTACAGAATTATTTTCATTGCACCTTAATCTTCATTACTCCTTGTTTCAGCTACATCCGTATCTTCCATTCATTCTTATATCTTATATTAGTAACATCTTTACAATATCTTTATGTCTTCTCTGTTCCGTCTTTTGGAAAATTGAAAATGAGAGTAAAGGATTTCCGGCCTTCTGCTCCCTACCCTTTTAGTCGCCTTGTACGACACGCAGGGAATACGAGGCAAGTATGCTTTCTTCCCTATCCCCAGGGATAACAGCATCTGGTGTTCCCAGACGGTCACCCATCCAAGTACTAGCCAGACCCAACGTTGCTTAACTTCCCTGATCGGACAATATATATATATATATATATATATATATATATATATATATATATATATATATATATTTTCTTTCTTTCTTTTAAACTATTCGCCATTTCCCGCGTTAGCGAGGTAGCGTTAAGAACAGAGGACAGGGCCTCTGAGGGAATATCCTCACCTGGCCCACTTCTCTGTTCCTATATATATATATATATATATATATATATATATATATATATATATATAACACTGAAAACAATGAATTTCCCAAATAAAAATGGAAGCGCCGGGGTTTGAACCCGGGTCCTCTCGCATGCCAAGCGAGTGCTCTACCACTGAGCTACGCCCCCAAGAACATATTTTGTGACATAGTGTTATATGAAGTACTGAGATTACCACGGCAAAATAGTGTTTGACCGACCGTTGCCGAGTAGCCGGCAAAATAACCACAGGGTAAATCTCCATGTTGCTGTCGTGTTTTCCTCTTAATTTTTTACGAAGAAATGAGTTTTAATTTTTTATTGTCGTTGCAATAGACTGGAACTATGTAATAAACTGGAACTAAGCAATAGACTGGAACTAAACTGACCTGGTATGAGGTCAGAGCCCTCATTATCATCCCTGCTAACTACCGGAAGCAGATTAAGTCGTTCCACAACCGATGTCCGGCCCATGTTAACTCTGATGTGCCCAGCAGTTGGAGGAGGATCGCCATAAGCTTCTGGAAGATTTCAAGGACGTCTTGGTGGACCTGACCCTTTCAGATAAGGTCGAAAACCCCAATTTATTGTGAAGATCTTCACTATAACGTTGGATGAACATACTGAATGTTGCACACATGTGATGCGGACAAAATGAAAAAAGATAAAGACAAAAATTATGTCTGGTGTGGGTCTCGAACCCACGACCTTAAGTGTGTCAGACTCACGCTCTACCACTGAGCTAACCAGACAATAGAAAATACGTCTGTTTCTTCAATTTGAATTAATGAAAATCTTTGCGAGGCAGCGTTTAGAAAAGAGAGATGTCTTTGACGAAATTTACTTGCTTGGCTCCTTCTTCTGTTCCTCATTATCGAAAGTAAACGTACTGAAGGATATATATATATATATATATATATATATATATATATATATATATATATATATATATATATTATCCCTGGGGATAGGGGAGAAAGAATACTTCCCACGTATTCCCTGCGTGTCGGAGAAGGCGAACTAAAAGGGAAGGGAGCGGGGGGCTGGAAATCCTCCCCTCTCGTTTTTTTTTTTTTTTAATATTCCAAAGGAAGAAACAGAGAAGGGGGCCGGGTGAGGATGTTTCCTCAGAGGCCCAGTCCTCTGTTCTTAACGCTACCTCGCTGACGCGGGAAATGGCGAATAGTATGAAAGAAAAAAGAATATATATATATATATATATATATATATATATATATATATATATATATATATATATATTGGAAAGGATCACGATTTTGCACGTGATCAAGTATACTCTTATGAGTCCACTAGGAAAATAAACACGATAAGTTCCCAAGTGCACTTTCGTGTAATACTCACATCATCAAGGGAGACACAAGGGAGAAATATAACACTCAATTGATATACAACGAAGAGACGTAGCTAGGACGCCATATGGTAAACATGTGATTGTCCAAGACAGACAACAAGCGCATCATAAACTTATTATGTGGACAAGAAGGTGAATTGTTTACACATTTTATCAACATTAAAGTTATCCAATTTGTATAGAGCATCACTAATATTAAGATTATAATTCTTTGTGTATTTAATAATAGAAGATTCAATGATATTTCTCGTGGTGCTGGAGTTAGAGTTAATAACTGAGATGGCATTATTAACTCTAATTCCAGTACCACGAGAAATATCATTGAATCTTCTATTATTAAATACACAAAGAATTATATACCTTAAGGAAACCAACATGGCGGTCAAAAATAAGCTGCAGGAATGAAGTTTATGAATGGAATATCAGTGAGACGATCCAAATGACGAATGAATGAGAGCGTAGTCAACATACAATATAAAAGGACATATTATGAATGGCAACCAGGCAAGTAACGGCCCAACTGAATGGAAGGATTTAAAAGTTCGCGTTATATGACGAATTTTGATAGATTATCCAAATTTCCATTCCAGTTATGAAACTTAATGGTTGTGTTCAGTTCTAGAGACAAAGTTGAAAGGTTTGTGTTTCAGAGATGAGCCACAAAGGATATCGTTAAATTAAGTGACATTAAAATTTGTCAATTAAGTAAATCATTTTGTACAATAGCTGTAATTTGACGGAGTTAAAAGTTCACATTTTCATTACAATTCTAATTCAAAAGTTTGAGTTTCAATGATGGTTTGCACAAGCTTAACGTACATTTAAGTTTTGTGTTTATATGACGTATCTTAAAGGACTCTGGTAAAATAACGCAGCTGGAAGGTTTACGTTCAAATGACGGTGTTTAAATGTTTATTGATGAATGGTAGATTTAAATGGATAGATTTTAAGTTCGCGTTTTCATGAGCGACTTTAAACCTTGTGGTTGAATGTCACAGTTTAAATGTTGGTATGTACAATGTTGACCAGATGGCGGTAGTGTGTAGACACAGCCATACCAGGTCGTATTTATCATCATTAAAGTCACCTTCCTTACTTACTTATGGCGGCGATGAAATTCACTGGTTCTTGATTGTGCACCAATTAACCTATCAGATAATGGTACAATGTTTGCCTGGTGTTGCATATACCACGTCTGTTGTTGAAACACAAGAATGCCAGGTGACTTTGGGAGTGGATGATAATATAAAGATCAATATTAATGTGGGAAATCTTGAACCGCCATCACCAGACACAACACATGTTTGGATCTGGCGGGGGGAGGGACTTGCCTGTGACGTCACGATGCCCCGCCTCCAGCCTGGCGCCGCTCTGTGTGTGTGTGTGTGTGTGTGTGTGTGTGTGTGTGTGTGTGCATTATGGGAGAGAGTTATACACTCGTGTTGTCCCGTCCCTTAACCTTTACTATGTGTGCTCACACACACACACACACACACACACACACACACACACACACACACACATAACTTAGGATTTTATCCAGTATTTTCTTTAGACATATACCTTGTACGTTGATTAGAAAAGATGAGGAAAAAAATATAAAAACATATACATATATTTCCACACGTGTAGATATATGTTATGTATTGAGATGTGGAGAAAGAATTTCTTATATATTAACAAACGTGATTGAGGACTTAAAGAATCTGGTACAAACATAATGGTTATTGTGATAAATGATTTATTTATGATAAATATGTATTGTGTTGCATTATAATGGTTGCTCAGGACCAAGGTCTGTAAGCCAGAATCCTTAAGACATGATAAAAACGTTTTAAAAACATAAACATTTATGATCATAAGGAACAGATTACATTAGCATGTTTCTATCTAACAGAAAATCAAATACAAGAGAGACAATTTAAGGCACTAATATTTCATCTCTTAATAAAACATCTACATCTACGTCCTTTTCTTTCATCATTTCTTATGTTCACTTGTAATAAATGTCTTTTATCTAACATAAAAATTCTGTATAGGTATTTGATTAATGTTCTCCAACAACGCGTTGTATAACTCTTCGTTAGTGAAGTTCATTTCGTGTAATGGATCATGCATTACAAAGTTGTGTCTATCCACACAAGTGTTACACGTCCCAGGTAAAGATATATTCTAGAGATAGTGTATATCTAACATATATATGTGTTTTATAAATATTTATAAAAAGTTTTCCTGAGGGACAATACCTAAGAGTTTCGTATTAAAGTTGATCAGTTGTAAGTGATCAAGCATTACAAAGGTGTGTCCATTGCCACAGGTGCTACTGATCCTGGGTAAAGGTATTTCACCATCTTTGTATCTTTAACCTTTCTAGTTATAGATGTTTCATCCCTGATTCCATCCTCACAATGGATGTATGTGGTTTGTGTTGTCTTAACATATCATTAGTCAGTTGAAGTGGAGAACATGCTCCACAGCCTAGCCACTCTACTCTGTCTTCCACATGCTATTCAAGAGGTGTTACCGGATTCCGCCTATAAGTGTTTACGCCGGAAGTAACAAGTTACCTCCGGACGACTTCTTCTTTTTACTTTTGATGATTTGAAAAATTTATGAATCATATTTGGTTTTATGATGTCAATAAGATTGTTGGGAATTGTATATAATAATCTTTATCTGTCATTTGATGAACTTTAATTCATCAAAGATAAAGTTTATGAATATTGATTGTTTATCTCTCGTTGTTACTGATGTAAGTTTTTTTATCTAACAAAATACTTTCATTTGACTCATAAAGAATATTCTTAAGAAAAACGTAAATAATCTTTCATTAGTTCTCATCTGTCATTTGATGAACTTTAATTCATCAAAGATAAAGTTTATGATCATTGATTGTTTATCTCTCCTTGTTACTGAAGTTTTTTTTTATCTAACAAAATACTTTCATTTGACTCATAAAGAATATTCTTAAGAAAAACGTAAATAATCTTTCATTAGTTCTCATCTGTCATTTGATGAACTTTAATTCATCAAAGATAAAGTTTATGATCATTGATTGTTTATCTCTCCTTGTTACTGAAGTTTTTTATCTAACAAAATACTTTCATTTGACTCATAGAGAATATTCTTAAGAAAAACGTAAATAATCTTTCATTAGTTTTCATCACACAAAATAAAAGTCTGTTTTTCAAAGTTTTCTCAGCGGATGATGCTAACATTTTGAAGAGTAGAAACTCATAACTTAGAATCCATGAACCTTGTGTTAATAATAATTACATTACTTTTCTCTAAACAATACTTTTCTACAGTGTGTAAAACCCGGATAAAAAGCCTGCAACATAGATACTGACGCAATTATCTTTCTGTTATTGAAAACATTATTGATTTCTACATGTAAAACATTTATCTGCAAAATAGAAATCTTTATGTTAGATATGTTAATCTTAACGATATCACGTTACATATATTTGTGTACCTTGTGCTCCAGAAAAGTTATGAAATTCTATTTATTATCGCATCAAATGTTTAGCTTGCACACGATATCCCATGTATTTTCACTAGAAGTCCACAAGTAAAATATATTTTTGCCATATGTATTTAACGATAATCAGTGATAGGTTGTTAGAATAAGTAAATGTGTAATACATTACTAGTGTGGTAAATCCTTCGTCCATCACAATATACCGTAAGAGTGTCTAAGGCTCACCCTAGCTGGGGTTTACATTGTTGAACAACGTAATGCTTTTTGGTCGGTTTAGGTTTCTTAATTGTTGACTACAGGGACGAGTTTATAAGGAAGTGAGGAATTTGGGAAGGGTTTATTGATGGGTGCCGGGAGTGTGGTGATGATGATGAAGGATCAGAGAAAATATATTATGTCGGACGGAAGTCAATAGATCCTGGTGCTCGACCCAGAACCTTGACTAATCGTCTATAAGAAAGTGGTTGTTTATGTTTGGCCAAGTCCCAGCTGGGCAGGGGATCTTGTCTTATGACACACTCTTATCTGGCTTTATTTGTCATGTTTTTTTCCTTGCACTGAACTGATAAGAACATTGAGAGGTAGAAATTTATCTAAATACACTATGCCATCATATAAATTCTGTTTTGAATTTGTAAATGATTCCTAAAATGTACATGAGTCGTTGTATCATTACACTTGACATATCTTTTAAGAAATTTATCACTTCATTTTTGTCAATTTAATGAATAATGGCTTGTGTCAGTGTGTCTGTCCCTCAGTATAGCAAGTCAAGCATTACTCCACCGTACAACAACTACAACATGGCTTGTGTCAGTGTGTCTGTCCCTCAGTATAGCAAGTCAAGCATTACTCCACCGTACAACAACTACAAGGTCACAAATGAGGGGACAAATAACATATAGGTTGGGTCACGGAAAATGTCTAATGAGCTGAGGAAAAGGAAGGACATTACATACACTGGCTTTATCAGTGAATCATTTTGTGATGGTTGTGAAATATTGGTCATGTGTAGAAGATGGTCCTTGTACATGAATCATGCTATATATTAGTTTCACAATATGTTATAATGGTGTCTTTATCTGGTGAACTGATATGTGATACAATAAATGTGATCTGTCTTGTTCTATACTTCTCTTCAGAAAAATCCTTGAAACTTATATCCGATTTTTCGCACATGCAGTCAAATTGTGTTTACGAGTTTGATAGATTTTCCTGATATTTGATATCTATAAGAGACATTGATTACTAAAAGCAATTTCACGATGGCAAAATCAGCCAACATTATCAACTGGTACAATGACGCAAGACGACTGCAGAAAGATTAACAGCGTATCGTTGTAGAGTGTACAATGGCCAGTGATATTCACTGTAGGTATACGCAAAATGATACACCTTGTGCACATAGCAGGCAAATTAGAGGATCATCATAAGATTCAGAAATAGAACTATCAAGGAAGGAGAAAGACGTAGGTGTAGTTATTAGTCAAGATGTAAAGCCAATACATAAACATCATGAACAATGTGTACTGCTCCTCCTCCTCTGGCTTTTGATTCTTACTGTCACATTTTAATATATGTGAATAATGGAAGGGCAAGTCACAGCCAAGACAAATTCAGTTACTCGTGCATTACTTGCCTTGCCGATGGTGACTTGTCACTCTAGGTGTAACTACTTACAGTTGGAGTCCGGTAACACCATTTCTGTGGTATCATTTGAGAAACACAGTAAAGTGGCTGGACTGAAAAACGTGTTCTGCACTTCAACTGACTAATTATATGATAAAGATAAGGAGGAAAAAATCGATTGTAAGGCTGGAATCAGGGATGAAACATCTATAACTAGAAAGGTTAAAGATACAAAGATGGTGAAATACCTTTACCCGGGAT
This sequence comes from Panulirus ornatus, assembly GCF_036320965.1. Lineage (NCBI taxonomy): Eukaryota > Metazoa > Arthropoda > Malacostraca > Decapoda > Palinuridae > Panulirus > Panulirus ornatus. Next base: position 57,847,512 of record NC_092232.1, read on the forward strand.
CAGTAGCACCTGTGGTAATGGACACACCTTTGTAATGCTTGATCACTTACAACTGATCAACTTTAATACGAAAGTCTTAAGTACCGTCCAGCAGGGGAATATTATACAAATATTAACAGATAATATATCTATGTTAGACAGACGCCATATCTAGGAATTATCTCTACTTGGGACGTGTAACACCTGTGTGGATGGACACAACTTTGTAATGTTTGATCCATTACACGAAATAATGTCAACAACAGAGTTATACAACACGTTGTTGAAGATCATTCAGGAAACATCTATAGTGAATGATCATATTAGGTAGTACATGGCAGTTCTTCGAAGTAAACCAGAAAAATGATGCTGAGAGAAAAGGGACGTAATAGGAAATAATTTGTTAAATGTCTAGAAACTTTGATCTTAAAGTAGTCGTCTTGTGTTGGGTCATCTTTTAGACACCAAGAGGAGAACATAGTCTGTGTTTTGTAACCATTAATAAATATATATTCTCAACGCCTTTCATCACTTCTTCCAGACCTTAACGGATTTTGGCTGAACGATCTTGGCCCTGTGACGGCCACAAAATGCAGCACAATACACATTTATTACAAAAAAAAAAAAAGAAATTTATCACAACAGTCGTTGTGTTTTTTACCGGAATCTTTAAGCTTTCAGTAGCATTTTTAAGTACATAACACATTCATCTGCCTCATTTACATGCATATAGATATATCTACAAGTGTATATGTACATGTTTTATATTATCTATCTGAATTTAAAGTTTATCATGATATCCGTGTAGACAAAATACTAATGGATACCACAAGATATGTACAGTTACTAAAAGATTATTCTGAACCTCTACCATGTTATGACACACTCGACCCTGGCCTCCTGACCTGCCAGGGCAATAATCTGTTATTGATAAAGAATTGATCATATTCTTAGTTGATAACCTAAACCTGCACCAGTGCGGTGGGAATGTCTAATACAGAGAGAGAGAGAGAGAGAGAGAGAGAGAGAGAGAGAGAGAGAGAGAGAGAGAGAGAGAGAGAGAGAGAGAGAGAGAGAGAGAGTATATGTTAACCGACACACTCCAGTATTTCTGGAAGCGCCAGTCAGAATTAAACGTGTTTTCGTCACACAAGACAACGTGATCCCAGAAGCCAGTATCTTAATCACAATGTTCAGGTTCATATTGCCTTCTCTTGTCCATGTTTAAATTACTCAGAAGCTGGTGTGTGTGTGTGTGTGTGTGTGTGTGTGTGTGTGTGTGTGGCTGTGTCAGTCCTTGGAGTGAAGTGTGTTTACGGACAGTGTGAGTGAGGGACGCATCATCATCATCAGAGATGAATCATTATGCCAATAATTAGGGCTAGGCTAACCTGACCTCAGGTCTCATCACAACACGGTATGGCGTAGTGGTGGTCTGTGTTTAATATTAGTATACTGAACTGATGGTACTGGTGAGTAATGGGTAAGTGGGAGAAATTTCTCTTAACTTAGTGTGAAAATAAGGAATAAACAAAACTAAATACCAGACGAGGATAACAATATATACACACAACAAAATTCCCGTAACACAAAGATGAAACTAACCAAAGATGTTGCCCATGTAATATGTGATATAAAAATATCACACAAAAACAATATAATACAAAGAAGAAAATGCAAGGCTAAGATAATATAAGTAAAGAAAAAAAGAAAGAGAACTAGAAAATATTGAAGTTCTCATACATGAAAATGACATATAGACTTGGCTGTCCATCCAACAACAGAGTAACATATAAGAGGAAATTAAGATCATAAATTTTTCATCTTACATTATTACATAAAAGACAAAAAAAATAATGTATGCAAAATATGAATGTGTATACTTATATGAAGTTATGTAGTTAATTACGCCAATAGAACAAGCACTAACATTCAAAAATATGATAATCTATGCAAATACAAAGTAAGACATCAAATAATGTTCCAGCAAAACAAGGATGGGATAAATCCAAGACAAATTGATAACAAACAACCACATTTTTCTACAAACTCAACAAAGACAAAGGCGAAGGTTTTAGATATCAGGAAGTACATACCATATTTCTCCAATACCTACAGTTTTGTAATTAAAGAAAAAATATTTCTGAGCTTACCTGATGAGTCACTTATGCTCATTAACTTTCTTTTCAAGTTTATCATTGTTAGAGTATTTCCCATCATCTCTTATCTGCATAATCACTTCATCAGGATCATTAGGCTTACGTGGACCAATTACAGGTTATGTATGTAAATATGTTGCTTTAATGTTAAAGAAAAAATATGATCCAGGTCGTTATGGCATGATTGTTACTGAAGCCGTCCAGTTGATTTGGTCCCTAACATTGTGTTTAATGTTACCTTTATATGCTATTGTTCATAGTTGTCTCAAGTCGTGCGTACAATACTTCATCCTTGGAGACTCCACGTCAACAATCCTTTTATAAATACTAAGTCTGATTTGGGGGAAATCTTTCTCGACTTAAATAGTTGCTAAGATTAGAAGTGTTGGTCTTGGATAATTTTACGTCTTTTGCTATCATCAGGTAACATTGTTTTCTTTTTAATTGAATATGTTTAGATCTAAACAGCGCAGGAGGGATAACTTATCTTTGGGAATGATACGAGTACAGAGAGCAGTTGGCTAACGAGATGACCTGATACAAACGTACACAATGATCCATCATCATCAATCCTCAGATTTCACTCACTGGAAGGATGATGATACGTGTGAGCGACATCCTTCATGTACGTACATATGTGGTCCAATAGTTCTGAAGTCACTAACGGGTTCAGGCGTTGTTGGTACATTTATATACAGACCAGTGAACCATAATGATGTGATATTGGCTACACTGATGATGATGAACCTAATCCTGCTGTGATACTTACAAGAAAATAATTCTCAGTTTATTATGAGTGTAATAAGATTACCTTGGTAATTAAGAAAGGCATGGAGATAACCTGGGGTCGTGTGTCAACACTGACACGGTGGAAGTAGCAATCCTTAGTTTGTTTTGTCTTTATTTTTGTTACCAACATAACATGGGCAAATAACATGGCCCAATCAAAACTATCTCGGTTGGAAGAAATAACGTTGAAGGAAAAGAAGGTAGAGATCAATCATGGCGCCGCAAACGTTTGCAGACATGACTCTTCAAGGACGAAAGGTTATATGAAGAGGTAAAGGTAAAAGATAATAAAGAGAATTCCACAGCTGAGCTGTGAGAGATAAAGAGGTATTATAGCAGCCAGTCTTCGAGTGGCCGGTCTCTATACAGAAGCAGTGGAAAGAAGCAGCCTGTAGCGTTCTTGAGGGTGGTGGACCCATGCACACAGTTGTTTGTGATATATTCAAATGTGGCCAGACTTCGTGCAGCCGGTGGTGCTTTGATAAGACCGATCCACCTACTTCAGTACTAATCATAAATTCAATCTGACTCGAAATAAACAATAAAATCACATTTAACTGATACTTCCCAGCCCAAACTATTTCTCCTCTCATTACATTCCACAAAAAAATCTCTAGTGCTAAATGTCTCAGAAACACTAAAAGTACTCAGACCTATACACAACACACCCTGCAGGTTATCACAGACCCCGACTCCCTTCACGAAAAAGAACGCTTTTAAACCCACCGCACCACCGAAGGTGGCTCAACTTTCAAATATCATGGTCCCCTAAGGGGTCAAATACCAGTAGATCCTACACCAACCTTTTATGACAGTGGAATATCACATGTTAATATTCATCAATACCTGTTGATACCCAGCTCACCTCATGATCCATTATCTATAAATCTCCTCACATGTTGAACATTTAGCGTCAAGACCATGTTGATAACCTTCTTGAGCCCATAATTTGCAAGATGATGCAATCCTCTTCACTCTTCATTTTCCCTCATTACCTTTGCGTCACCTGCAATCATCTTCAGGTTCATATGTTCTGTCAATTTCATAGATAAACATACCTGATGAATTGATGGTTCTGGAGTCGTGGGCCTACTTGTGGTACATCTCACCTCTCCACTCCCATCCTTCTCAGATACAGGCACACCGTAGTATTCTCTTTTCTCCGCATTCATTCGCAGCAGTATACAGCCTTCCTTGACTTACATCTGTGGCATTCCCACCATCGGGCTCTTAGTTTCTGTCTTGATGGACAATGAAAGACCTGTTTTACTCAGCCCGTAATCCGGGATCTTTTGTACATCAGCAAGATCCAATGCACGGTAGTTGCGCACCTTCCAGGTGGAGAGGAAGTACTACCATACATAATTGCATGAGAACATTGTCACATCTTCATTACTGTTCACTCTAACGTCAGAACACTGTCACATCATTACTGTACACTCTAACGTCAGAGCACTCATATTTTCATCACTCTTTTGACATCAGATGACTGTCATATCTTCACTACCCTAAACATTAGCATCAGAAGACTGTCCCATCTCTACCAATGTACACTCTAACGTCACAACAGTCACATCTTCACCACTTTACACTCTTGTGATATCAGAACACTCTTATATCTTCACTACTGTACATATTAGCATCAGAACACTACCACGTCATCACTACTGCCCACTCTTACATCAGGAGACTGTCACATCTTCACTACTGTATACTCTATCATCAGGAGACCGTCACATCATCACTACAGTACACTCTAACGTCAGAACACTGTCACGTTGTCAGTACTATACACTCTAATATCAGAACACTGTCGCATTATCACGACACACACACTAACATCAGAACACTGTCACATTATCACTACGCACACACTAACATCAGAACACTGTCACATTATCACTACGCACACGCTAACATCAGAACACTGTCACATTATCACTACGCACACAATAACATCAGAACACTGTCACATTATCACTACGCACACACTAACATCAGAACACTGTCGCATTATCACGACACACACACTAACATCAGAACACTGTCACATTATCACTACGCACACACTAACATCAGAACACTGTCACATTATCACTACGCACACACTAACATCAGAACACTGTCACATTATCACTACGCACACACTAACATCAGAACACTGTCGCATTATCACTACTGCACACTCTAACATCAGGACACCGTAACATTGTCAGTATTATACACTAAACATCTTAACAATGTTACATCTTCACTACTGGACACACTCTAATGTAGAGGACTGTCGTATCTCCACTACTGTGTACTCTAACAAAACTCTAACATCAAGTTTGTCATATTGTCACTACTATACACTCTAACATCAGAACATGCCGCATCTCCACTACAGTATATGGTACATCAGATGACTTTCACATCTTTACTACTGTACCCTCTAGTATCATAACACTGTCACATCTTCACTACAATACACTCTCGTATCAGATCACTGTTGCATCATCATTACTGGACACTAACACAGAAAGTTACATCATTAACTCATTATGATTCACATTTACCTTCAACTCTCTCCTTTCACATTGTCTATCTGTCTGTGTTTCTGTCTCTGTTTGTATGTTACAGGGAGATAGTTTTACCTTTGTGTTACTCCCTCTCTTAACCTTATATATTTGCACCATGTCATTATTACTCCTATGTGTGGTTTGTGTGTGTGTGTGTGTGTGTGTGTGTGTGTGTGTGTGTGTGTGTGTGTGTGTGTATCTGGTTTGATCCAGTTTGATCTGGATTGACCGGGTTCATGGGGTATATAAGGCCGCTGCGGCTTGGAAGTCAGTCATTTCTTCCCCAGACATCATTGGGGATGGACGTCTTGATAATCGCTCAATATTACCCTCGTCTGAACGGGGTGAGGTGCCTGGACGAGGTGGATGTCATGAACATCATTCGGGCCACAAGTCGTCCCTTTGGCCGAGCATGGAGGTTTCTCTCTCTGTCTGAGTTTGAGGATTTCGTTCTTCGCCCTGGGGAAGGTATCATGTGTATCATTAACCTGGATTATACCCTGTGGGCCCCTGGATTACCTTACAGAGAGGACGAAGGCTGCCACGCCATAGCTGTCTGGAGAGGACTAGACGGTGAGTTTGTTGTTTTCGATCCTGCAGGAGTAGCCATTCCTCAAGGTATCCAGGAAGCTGTACTAAGGTCTGGAAGACCAACTGCTTACTTCCAGCATTACTGCCTACAGGGTTACTCAGTCAACTCGTGCACATATTATTGTATGGCGTTCATGGATTATACAGCCAAACACCCTGACATTGAAGGGGAATACATTCTTAATCTATTTTATGATTACATGGGCACCCAGTCTGACGAGAGGGCCGTGGACATCGTTCAAGAAATAATTGAACAGGATCAAATAAATGTAAATATCTATGAAGAAAGACCTGCAATGTCCATGGTCCAGGGATGTTAAGAGACGTAACCTTCAGTTTATCTCGTTTTTATAGAATGAAAGGAATTTTCTTTAATATAAAGAGACATTATTTTACCATATATTTTCCCCCCCGACGGTCGGCTACCTTTTCGTGGTGGGGGGGACTTCGTGGACTGTGCATTGGAGACTCGTTTGTTTCCTTCGTACAGACCATGAACGAAAAGCCGACCATTTAAGAATAATTAGCATAGACATATCCTTATTTGTCTACTTCTGTGCTGGAGAAATAAAACTATTATTCTGGATTTCTCTCACTACTGAAGCTAATGTGATGGTTGTCGCGCCATCCTAACAGGATCGGATCATTTCTAATGACGGTAGAGTCACTGGAGGTTGTCTGAGGATCCAGGAGTGGTGACCAAAGGTACTCAGTGCCTGGCGTTCCCTCCAGTTCGCCCTCAACCATACTTAGCTTTGTACCTTCGATGACCTTGGTCTATACAGGTGGTAGCAATCCCAGTGTGCTGCTGTCACTGGGTAAGGTAATGGGTGGTTCTGATGTTGTCGAGCAATATACGCTCAATGGGGAAAAATTCACGATTTGATAGGATCAGGTAACCTAGTTACTTGGGAGATTATGTGAAAGGAGTAAGTTAAGCGTAGATGTTACTAGGAGCAAGGTAATTAGGTAATTAGGTTTAGCAATGCAGAGGTACAGGTTAGTTAGAAGTGAGATTGAGCTAAGAAAAGGTTCTGGGAGGATTGAGAACCGCGTGAAAATAAATTCGTCATTTGGAAGGGTGAAAATAAGTGTGTTTGATGGTGTGTGGATTCGAGGCATGGGTATGTGTAGAACAGGGTGGATGTGTTGGGAACAAAATGTATGAGGACAATAGGTGTTGTGAGGAGGGTTGATCGAGCAAGTAACAACATCATAAGAGAGATGTATGGTAAATAGAGGAGTATGGTTGAGAGAGCTGAAAAGGGCATGCTGAAATGATTTGGACATATGGGGAGAATGAGTGAGGAAAGGTTGACAGCTAGGATATTATGTGTTAGAAATCGAGGAGACAAGGAGAAGGGGGGGGGGGGGGATGAAGTGCATCTCCCTCCGTGTAACTAAACAGAGTCCGATTCCCTCGCTGTCTCAGACGATATTCCATTATTCTTCTTGTCCACTTCCTCATTGTCTATGAATGGAGTCCAAATCCCTACTTGTCTTCGAAAACCATCCTTTATCCTCCATGTCTCTGAATAGAATGCATTTACCTTCGTCTCTCTGAAAAGAATCCATTTTCGTTCTTGTCTCTAAAAACAACCTTTTATCATCTTTGTCACCAAGACTCTAATCAGAATCAAAATCCTTCCTTCTCTGTTGACTTTCAACGGAGCCATTTCACCCCTTTCTGAACAAGAGTTTATGTCTGTCCTTGTGGAGGAATATATCTCACTTACCCTCTTATATATGAACAGCCAATTCCAACTCCCCACCTTTTTTTTTTTTCCTGTGGAGTGTCCATTTACTTCCTTTATTCTGAAGTGTTCATTTTCTTCCTTGATTCTTAAGTGTTCATTTAGTTTCGTATCTACGAACTGACTTCTTTCCTTTTAAGGCCAGACCACCAAGCTTGAACCTTGGGTCTGTGTAGTCCGTGTATCTATGGAACTCCTTTCCCTCCTTGTCTCTGAAAACATTTCATTATCCTCCTTGTCTCTAAATAGACAATATTTTTCCTCTACGTCTCTGAACAATTTTCCTCCTCTTCTCTCAAGGTAAGTCCTTTCCTCTTCTTGTATTTCAACAGTTTATTCCCATTTTTGTTTCCTGGGAGTTCATCTCTGTCATTGTTTATGAGGAAAGTCTTTTATATTCTACTATATAAGAATAGAGTATATTTTCATTCATTTGCCTGAGCGGAGCCCATTTGCCTCCTTGATGCTGGTCAGATTGTATTTAGGTTATTTTCTGTGAACAGCGTCCAATTTCCTCCCTGTACCTGAAGATCCTCCATTATTCACTTTGTCGCTACAGTACATTTCCCTCCGTGTCTCTCACCAGAATCTCTAGCCACCCTTCTTTCTGAACACACTCCATTTTCTTCCTCTTCTCTAAAAAATATCCATGATCCTCCTTTTCTATGAATAGAGATCATTTCCCTCTATGTCTCTGAGAAGAGTCTGAAGTTTCTGATCAGATTATGTTTCCCAATTATCTTGAAAAATTAGGCCATTTTCCTCCTTGTCTCACAAGAGAGTGCATCTGATTTCTTGTCTATGAAGAGAATCTATTTCATTTCTTGTTTCTGCAGAGAACCCAATATCAATGTTGTTTGTCTGAAAAGTGCGTCTTTTACTTCATGATTCTGAACATTGTCATGTTTCCTTCTTGTCTCTGAACATAGGTCATTTCCCTCCTTGCGTCTGGACACAGTCCATTTCCCTCTGTGTCCTTGTCTGAAAAAAGAAGTCCATTTTCCTCCTTGTGTCTGAGCAGAATCCATTTTCCTCCTTATGTCTGCAGAGATTGCATCGATCTTGTGAATGAACAGAGTCCATTTCCCTCCCTGTGTCTGAAAACAATCAATTATCTTCCTTGCCTCTGAAAAGAAGTGCATTTTGTTCCGTGTATCTGAACAGTCAATTTCCGATCTTGTCTCTGAACAATCAATTTTCTTGCTTTTTGATGAACGGTCTACTCCCCTCTGTATTTCTGAACAGAGTTCACTTCAATCCATGTTTATGAACAAAGTCCATTTACCTTATTATGTGATGAGAGCCAGTCTCCATCCTTGTTTCTGAAGAAAGTCAATTTACCACCTTGGCTCTGAAAATAACCCATTATATTCCATGTTTCTGAATAGGTAGGAGTCTGTTTTCTTTCTAGTCTCTGAATACGCCTTTCCCTATAAACAGAGTTCATTTTCCTCCAAGTCTATGAGAACAATCCTTTATCTTCATTGACTATAAACACAACCCTTTATCCTCCTTGCCCCTGAACAAACTGCATCTACATTTGTATCTCTGAACAGAGTCACTTTCCCTCATCTCTAATCCTAATCAATACCAGTCCTTGTTGCTGAACACACTACATTGCTCTCGTTCTTCCTAGAAAGTGTTGACATCCCACTTTATCTTTAAAAGGAGACCATTTCCCTCCTTTAGCCTGAGCAGAGACCATTTCCCTCCTTTGGCCTGAGCAGAGACCATTTCCCTCCTTTGGCCTGAGCAGAGACCATTTCCCTCCTTTGGCCTGAGCAGAGACCATTTCCCTCCTTTGGCCTGAGCAGAGACCATTTCCCTCCTTGATCGTGAACAGAACGGATTCTTGTCTATGGGCACAGTCGAGGCATCTCTTTGTTTCTAAAGATAATCCATTATTCTCCCTTTCGCCAAATAGAGTGCATTTGCCTCCGTGTCTTTGAACAGAATCAATTTCCCTCTTTTCTTGACTTGGTCTATTTCCCTTCTTGTCTCTAAATAAGAGTTATAACTCTTTTTTTTTCCCTGAATAAAGATTATTTTCTTCCGTGTCTCTGAAGTCAATTTCCTTTCAGAAATGTGTGTGACAAAGAAAAGGAAGAACATTGAAGATTATATCAAGTTTGGCTTGACCGTTCCCGGGGACTGACCTCCCTCAGTGCGTCGTATACCATCTTGGTGAGTGCTACAAATATTGTGTTTGGCGCCGAAAGACAGATTAATTTATCTAAGATTTTCCTCTCCGTTAACATAATGAAGCATCGCACTGATGAACTTGCAGATGTCATAAAGAACAAGTTTTGACAAAATAGAACCGTCCTGCTGTTTTGCATTACAGTGTTACGACACCACTGATGTTGCACAATGCTCTCAGTTGCTTGTTTATACTTGATTTAAGGATAAAGAAAGAGTGAAAGAAGAGGCGCTTTCTCGAAAGCACTGGAGACCACATCTTCCTATGATTTAGAATAAGTTTCTGACTTTTTTCAAGAAAATGATTTTTCGTGGGTAAAGCTGGTGGATGTTTGCACTGCGGTGCCCCAGTGATGGTTGGGCCTCGCTCTGGATTCATAATATTGATCAAAGAAAAGAATCAAGTCATAACTGAGACTCACTGCGTCATCCACAGACAAGCACTAGCTGCTAATACCTTCCAGATGACCTACGCAGCTCACTGAATTTGACGATAAGTGATGTTAGTTGTGTGAGGAAGAGCTATCTATATTCCAGGCTTTTGCAGTTCTTTGTACAAATCTGATCACAAAGCTCTCCTGCTCCACACGGAATTCTGCTGGCCGTGGGAAGGAAATATGCTGAGTTGGCTCTATGAACTCGAGGATGAAATGCAGATATTTCTAGAAAGCCAGAAACAAGAAGAACTGTACGATATGTTCACAGACGAAGAGTTCCAACTTTCACTGGCGTACCTTGTGGACACTTTAAAGTTACAAGGAAGAAACGTAAACATCATTGAGCATTATGATGTAATCATAATTTTCATGAAGAAAATACAGCTTTGGAAACGTGAAGTAGATGTGGGGATCTTGTCATTGTTTCCTCATCTATGTGAACTACCAGCTGAGAAGAAAGATCTTGACCAACCCCCTCCTTGACCTATACTATATACTTGTAATATACATGTAATATTTAGCGAAGCATATTGGTCAGAGTAGTTCCAATCAAATACTTAATGGTCCAAGAATGATTGCTTCACTCTGGAAAAACATCTGGTAGTTACATCGGTCGGCTATACAGTTATGTTTTGTAACAGAACCCAGTTGGGCTTTTAAAAAAATCATTCATTCCCTATAAAGTTATGACATCCTTTACCCCCTTCAGTTTGAAACTGATAGTATATACAAAATAAAGTGTTTACTAGCATTTGTACCTTGTTCATTATCAATTACTGACTCCTTCCTGTATTACAGAAATATAGAATGATTTAGATACTGCAAACAGAAAATATACATAATTGAAATTCTATATAAGCACAATGAAATAACTTTTTTTTCTGTTTCGTTTTCAATGTATTGCATACAACATTGTACTCCATATCATTGTCTTATTCCGCAAATCTAATGTGACAGGTCGATTTATGACTCTTCCAGACCTAGTTTGATCTTCACTGGTCCAGGATGAACTTCCTCCAGGTGTCTTCTCCCTGCATATGTCAGACTCCGCTTGTCTTGGATAACTGACGCTACGTTCTCCTTGATCTTCAGGTGTTTGATCAGGTTCCTGACTCACAATTAGCCCAGACGTCATTTCTCCTGTAGTCTGTTGTGTGTCACTCAGACCGTCCTCACCCCACTCCTGTATGATTACTTCCCTGGGAGCTCCCTGCTCTGACACCTGCACGTTTCTATATCTCATTTGATCAATATATCTCCCGACAGCTTTATTATCACACACTTCTATCTTGTATGACAAGTGGCCAATTACTTCCACTGTAACACTTGGCACACAGCGAGCTCTTTACCTCTATAATTCTCCACAAACACTTCATCATTTACCCTAAATTCCCTCAAAGGTCTGCCCTTACCATAGTATGTCTTTTGATTTTGTTTAATTTTTACCATTTTGTTCAAGTTTGGTCTCAGCAGGTCAAGGGGTCCCTGTAGATTTCCACTCTTTAGCAATTCTGCCGGGGTGCTGCCAGTTACAGACTGTGGTCAACATCTGTATCTAAATAAGATCCTAGACAACCTCGCTTTGATGTCTGCATTTCTCATTTTCTTTCTCTCATTTTTGAATGTTTGAACAGCTCTTTTAGACATTCCATTATAACTAGGGTGAAAAGGTGCACAAATCACCTGGTCGATCCCATTGTTCTGCATAAATTGGTCAAATTCATAACCGGTAAACTGGCTTCCATTATCACTAACTCACATTAAGGGCAGCCCATGATGAGTGATAAAGATATCCCTTAACTCGTCAATGGTTACGACTGCTGATGTACTACTCATAATTCTTTCCTCTAACCAAATACATAAGTAGAGAACCATAGTAACAGTTTTTCTTTATCTCGTGTGGTCATAAAATCCTTACCTGTCTCAACCATGAATGAAAATGATCTATGAGTTATTACATCTACTGTGGCTCCAATTGGCTCTTCCCTTATTTATATACAAGGAAATTTGTCTTAGAAATTAAAGGTCAGAGGAGGAGAGACAGTTGTACTTTTTCATAACGTGTTGTTCTTTGACAATATGCTGTACTGACCTAAGTTTATACGTATTACAGTAACGGTCTGAGAAGTTGATGATATTCCAGCTAAAGTTACAGATTACATCAGTAAACATACCTCTTACATAACTAACCCTGCCACCTGTGAGAGAAAGAAACTCTCATGATCTTAATGTGTTCATTTGGAAGGATTCTAATGCCTGGTATCAAGGAAATGATATGCATACTGTAATACAGTGATCAATATTGTACGTCATAATGTTAGTGGTGTGTGACTAACTATAGCTGTAATATTACCTGTTCATTCTTGCTACTAACACATGACACCAAGTTGTCTGTTAGTCTTATTACATACATTAATACACTGTTGTCTTGGCTTTACATCTCTACTAATGATGACACCTAAATCCTTGTCCTGCCTTGATAGTTTTATTTCCACATCTTAAGATGATACTGTAGTTTGCCTGCTATGTGTACACAGTGTAAACATATGTCTACGGTAAATATCACTGGCTATTGTACACTGACGTTGTTCAGCAATGTAGACCCAGGAGAGAACCTTAGACAGCATTACGGTAACATTACGGTAACAAGAATTACACCTTTACTGAGTCTGAGAACCTATCATTCATTGTCATAGAATCCGGATGTAAAATGTATATTGCTACTGGATTTTGATAATAAGTACGTAGGATGTTGATCTTAAGCAAATTATTTTATACGATAATGAATAAAGTCCTATAACTTTTCTGGAGCACAAGGTACAGAAATGTATGTAACATAAAACCGGTAAAATAAACATATCTAACATAAAGATTTTTATTTTGCAGATAACATAAATGTTTTACATGTAGAAATTGGTAATATCTTCAACGACCTAAACATAATACCATCAAATTTTATATTACAAGCTTTTTATCCGGGTTTTACGCATTAGAACGATATTGCTTACAGAAAACTAATGTAGTTATTATCAGCACAAGGTTTAGAAGGTCTTAAACAAGTTATGAGTTTATATTCTTCAACACTCTAGTAAGGATCATTAAGTATACTGTGAAAAATAGACTTGCTTTTTTGAGGCGATGAATGCTTATGAAAAATCATCGACGTTTTCCTTGAAAATATTCTTTATGAATTGAAATCAAGTATTTGTTTTAGAGAAAATGTTTTTGAATAGCAACAAGACACAGTCAAATCTAACAAGCTAAAGTTCATCAAATGAAAAAGAATATATGCGAATCTAACAATCTTATTAATATCATAAAACCAAATATGTTGCACAAATTTTCCATATCATCAAAAGTAATAAAAGAAGAAGCCGTCCAGAGGTAACTTGTTACTCCCGGCGTAAACACTTATAGGCGGAATCCGGTAACACCTCTTGAATAGCATGTGGAAGACAGAGTAGAGTGGCTAGGCTGTGGAGCATGTTCTCCACTTCAACTGACTAATGATATGTTAAGACAACACAAACCACATACATCCATTGTAAGGATGGAATCAGAGATGAAACATCTATAACTAGAAAGGTTAAAGATACAAAGATGGTGAAATACCTTTACCTGGGATCAGTAGCACCTGTGGTAATGGACACACCTTTGTAATGCTTGATCACTTACAACTGATCAACTTTAATACAAAACTCTTAGGTATTGTCCCTCAGGAAAACTTTTTATAAATATTTATAAAACACATATATATGTTAGATATACACTATCTCTAGAATATATCTTTACCTGAGACGTGTAACACTTGTGTGGATAGACACAACTTTGTAATGCATGATCCATTACACGAAATGAACTTCACTAACGAAGATTTATACAACGCGTCGTTGGAGAACATTAATCAAATACCTATACAGAATTTTTGTGTTAGATAAAAGACATTCTTGATAGTAAACATAAGAAATGATGACGAAAGAAAAGGTACGTTGAGAGAAATATTTTGTTAAAAGATGAAATACTCCTGCCTTAAACTAGCTCTTTTTTCGTTTTTTTTCAGATACCCAGAGGAAAATATATGTTTTGTGGTTTGTTTATATATATGGTTATGTTTTTCACAACTTTTTTGATATTTAATCTTTTAGGATTCAAGCTTAAAGATCTTGGTTCTGAACAACCATTATAATGCAACACAATACATATTTATCATAAACAATTCATTTATCACAATAACCATTATGTTTGTACCAGAGTCTTTAAGTCCTCAATCACGTTTGGTAATATATAAGAAAATTTTCCGCCACTGATAAGTGGCTCCGTGGTGTAGTGGTTAACACATCTGTCTCGTAAACAGTTGGTCCGGGTTCGTTTCCCGGCGGGGCCTTTGTTTTCAGTATTTTTTGTGATCATAAATACTCGTAAGCAGGTTCTCTGTCTCTCTCTCTGTCTGTCTGTCTCTCTCTCTCTCTCTCTCTCTCTCTCTCTCTCTCTCTCTCTCTCTCTCTCTCTCTCTCTCTCTCTCTCTCTCTCTCTCTCTCTCTCTATCAGCCGACGGACAAGTTGATATGCACAGGGTGGGTGGGTGGGTGTGTGGGTGGGTGGGTGGGGTGCAGAGTGGCTCGCCGTCATATGGCAAGAACTTCATCGCTCTCACTCAGTCACGCAATCTACATCCATAGTGGCTGGCTGGGAGAGAGAGAGAGAGAGAGAGAGAGAGAGAGAGAGAGAGAGAGAGAGAGAGAGAGAGAGAGAGAGAGAGAGAGAGTTCTGGCTTATGGGTTCATCTAACAAGATTTTGTCAAAAGGCAGGGCAAGCGCGTAACGCTCTCCGCAGAGAAATATATTGTCACCAAGAAAAAGATCAAAGTGGTGGGAGTAAGGTGTTGTGATGTGTTATGTGTGGGAAGGAGAGGTTGTATGTTTGTGGAGTGAGAGCCAGCAGACAACGTCTGGGTGAGACAGGAAGGTAAGAAAGCTGCCTGAGTCAGAGGAGTGGTAATTAACAGCCACTAAAATGCCACGTGGTGCCTGGAAACTGTAGTGACGTAAGTGACATGGGGGGCCTGCATGGGTCTGCTGGTGGTGGCGGGGTTGTCGTCAGAGACCAAATATAAATGTTGATGTTGCCTGATATTAAGGTGAGGCTGTTGTGTGGTGTGGGGGGAAAGGTAGTATAATATTGGAAGCTGGTAATGTGGTATCGTACTCAGGCATGAAGCTCTGAAAGATCTGTGTGGCTGACCACGACGGCGCGACCTTCAGGTATTATGATGGCCTGACCTTTGACCTGACCATTAAGGTTATACGTGCATGTATGTACGTAACCGTATGTTTTCCTTTGTTATCATGCGTTTGCAGAATACATTTGACCAGCTGGTGACCTCAATGGTATCTGTGATAAGGCCTGGAGTCAACTTTTGGACCTACAAGCATGATAGAAAGTTCTGGAGGCAAGTGTAGAAAAGGAAATTCTTGTGAATATTTCATGTGTGCTTCCATCATGCAGACCACAGTGTTGTTGGGTCAGGCTGGAGGTTTGGAGTGGCAAAGGAGAGACTGGACTTGATGACTTGTGTAAGGGGACGAGAGACTGACGTGGTACCTCTCCTCTCCTGCTGACTCTAATCCCAAGCCTCTCTCTCCTGTCCCACCTAACTTTCGTCCCAAGCCTCTCTCTCCTGTCCAGCCTGACTCTCGTCCCAAGCCTCTCTCTCCTGTCCAGCCTGACTCTCGTCCCAAGCCTCTCTCTCCTGTCCTGCCTGACTCTCGTCCCAAGCCTCTCTCTCCTGTCCTACCTGACTCTCTTCTCAAGCCTCTCTCTCCTGTCCAGCCTGAATCTGGTCCCAAGCCTCTCTCTCCTGACCTACTTGATATGGTACCAAGCCTTTCTCACCTGTCTTACCTAACTCTCCTCCCAAGCCTCTCTCTCCTGTCAAGCCTGACTCTCGCGTCAAGTCTCTCTCCTGTCCAGCCTGAATCCCGTCACAAAACTCTCTCTCTTGTCCTGCTTGACTCATGTCCCAAGCCTCTATCTCCTCTCCTGCCTGACTCTTGTACCAAGCTTCTCTCTCCTGTCCTGCCTGACTGGTTGGTAAGGTTATTTAATGTATGTATGACTCATGGTGAGGTGCCTGAGGATTGGTGGAATGCTTGTGTAGTGCCATTGTTCAAAGGCAAAGGGGATAAAGGTGAGTGCTCAAATTACAGAGGTATAAGTCTGTTGAGTATTCATGGAGATTATATGGGAGAGTATTGATTGAGAGGGTGAAGGCATGCACAGAGCATCAGATTGGGAAAGAGCAGTGTGGTTTCAGAAGTGGTAGAGGATGTGTGGATCAGGTGCATGCTTTGAAAAATGTATGTGAGAAATACTCAGAAAAGCAAATGGATTTGTACGTGGCATTTATGGATCAGGAGAAGGCATATGATAGAGCTGATAGTGATGGTCTGTGGAAGGTATTAAGAATATATGGTGTGGGAGGCAAGTTGTTAGAAGCAGCGAAAGTTTTCATCGAGGATGTAAGGCATGTCTTCGAGTAGGAAAAGAGGAAAGTGATTGGTTGTCAATGAATGTCGGTCTGTGGGGTTGTTAGGGAGGTGAATGCAAGAGTTTTGGAGAGAGAGGCAAGTATGAAGTCTGTTGTGGATGAGAGAGCTTGGGAAGTGAGTTAGTTGTTGTTCGCTGATGATGCAGCGCTGGTGGCTGATTCATGTGAGAAACTGCAGAAACTGGTGAATGAGTTTGGTAAAATGTGTGAAAGAAGAAAGCTGGGAGTAAATGTGAATAAGAGCAAGGTTATTAGGTACAGTAGGGTTGAGGGAAAAGTCAGTTGGGAGGTACATTTAAATGAAGAAAAACTGGAGGAAGTGAAGTGTTCTAGATATCTGGGAGTGGATTCGGCAGCGGATGGAACCTTGGAAGCGGAAGTGAGTCATAGGGTGGGGGAGGGGGTTAAAGTTCTGGGAGCGTTAGAAATGTGTGGATGGTGAGAACGTTATCTCGGAAAGGAAAAATGGGTATGTTTGAAGGAATAGTGGTTCCAACAATGTTATATGGTTGCGAGGCGCGGGCTATAGATAGAATAGTGCGGAAGAGGGTGGATTTGTTGGAAATAAGATGTTTCAGGACAATATGTGTGTTAGGTGGTTTGATCGAGTAAGTAATGAAAGGGTAAGAGAGATGTGTGATAGTAAAAAGAGTGTGGTTGAGAGAGCAGAAGAGGGTGTTTTGAAATGGTTTGGTCACATGGAGAAAATGAGTGAGGAAAGATTGACAAAGAGGATATATGTGTCAGAGTTGGAGGGAACGTCTAGAAGTGGGAGACCAAATTGGAGGTCGAAAGACGGAGTGAAAAAAATTTTGAGTGATCGGTGCCTGAACATACAGAAGGATGAAAGGCGTGTAAGGAATAGAGTGAATTAGAACGATGCGGTATACCGGGTTCGACGTACAGTCAATGGATTGAACCAGGGCGTGTGAAGCGTCTGGGGTAAACCATGGAAAGTTCTGTGGGGCCTGGATGTGGAAAGGGAGCTGTGGTTTCGTTGCATTATATCTGACAGCTAAAGACTGAGTGTTAACGAATGTGGCCTTTGTTGTCTTTTCCCAGTGCTACCTAGCACACATGCGGGGGGAGGGGGTTGTCATATTCATATGTGGCGGGGTGGCGACAGGAATGAATAAGGGCAGACAGTATGAATTATGTACATGTGTATATATGTATATGTCTGTTTGTGTATATATATGTATACGTTGAGATGTATAGGCATGTACATGTGCGTGTGTGGACGCGTTTGTATATACATGTGTATGTGGGTGGGTTTGGGCCATTTCTTTCGTCTGTCTCTTTGCGCCACCTCGCTAACGCGGGAGACAGCGACAAAGCAAAATAAAATAAATACAGTACTGTGTAGCTGACAACTCTTATATCATGTCCACCATGGTGAACAAATACGATGCTCGTAAATCTAATGATGACTCGGGTGAAGAAGAAGGTGGAAATCGCGACTCAAAGGAGACAGAAAAACCATTGCCATCAGTTGAAGTTAAGTGTGGGGAGCATAGAGTGCAGTATACTTATTGTATATGGTTCAGTCGTCGAGCACCAGGAAAGCAGACTACAACACAAAATTATGACCAGAACCTCAGGTTACTTGGAAGATTTGCATCAGTGGAGCAGTTTTGGGGTTACGATAGTCGTTTAGTCCTTCCTGTTGACCTAACTTCACACTCGGATATACATGGTTTTAAAGATGGAATAAAGCCCATGTGAGAAGATGTTGGGAATAAGAATGGGGGGAAATGGATTGTTCGTTTACGCCAGGGACCGACTTCACGGTGTTGGGAGAATATGATATTGGTAATGCTAGGTAACAGTTCATGGTTGGAGATGAGATCTGTGGTGCTGTCATATCAGTGAGATTTCAGGAGGACATTATCTCTATCTGGAATCGAAGTGCACAGGACACAGTAACAACAGGACGAATCCGTGACACTTTGAAGCGAGTTCTTAACCTTCCTCCCAATACAGTTATGGAATATAAAACTCATAATGATTCTCTCAAGCACACCCACTCCTCGTCCAGCCTACTGCGGAAACCTGGCCCTCCCATGAGGCATGACCTGCACTGATGTTTCTATCCTCCAGCCACCCCCCAACCCACCCCTACCCCCCCACCCCTGCTTGGAGAGAAGAGATTTTGGGGGAGGAGGAGGGAAGAGGTTGAGACTACCATCATACTCTATGCATCTGTGTGAGTGAGAATATATCTGTGCCAAGTTGCCGTTGTGGTCATGTACATAGGTGACGTATGTTGTGAATTGTTTACAAAGCAACACATACCTTTTCTCTGATACATTTTTGAAAGCCGACACAGAATTACATGGGAATATCTAAGCTTGTACTCCTTTTAATAAATATATGTCTGTGAACTATACTTCAGCTTTATGCTTAACTCGCTAAAGCTTCTTCAAAGACATGCTTTTCAACCAGGCCCAAACAAGACAGTTAGACTACCAAAAAATGGTAAATCAAACTACTGTCCACAATGTGTTTACCATCTTCAAGCAGTCTCTTGCTTTGGTTTAATCAATGAAAGTTTGGAAATAAGTTTAAAGTGATCGTGTTTTATCCCTAAGCGAAGTGTTTTTTTATCCTCAAGCAGCTCTTCCTTTGGTTTGATCAGTGGAATTTAGGAAATGAGTTTAAAGTGATAGTATTTTATCCCTGAGCAAAATATTTTTTGTGCCTCTTGGCAGCATATAAGCTGTTGGTCATTTACAGTTTGTCTTTACTAGGAGGAAGTATTTTGAAGCTAATTACAAAGTAATGGAAAAAAGTAATGCTCCTGGATTTTGTAAAAATAAAAAAGAATGTTGTACCTTTTTCTTATGTAGATAGGCATATTTTGATTTCAGGGGCCCCTTTGTGGGACGAAAATTACCAGAGCAATAGAAAGTCAAGGTGAAAGCTCAAGTGTTCCCTTTTATTTACAGGTATTTAGGATTTTATTATTTTATTATAGATAATAGGGAGGGTATACGACAAAGAGGTTATATGATGGATTGATTACTTATTATTTAATTACTTGTGCAGAAATGTGTTTTATGAGGTGCTATGGATATATGGGTGAATAGATGATTACTTATCCCTGGGGATAGGGGAGAAAGAATTCTTTCCACGTATTCCCTGCGTGTCGTATATAATATATATATATATATACATATATATATGTATTTATATATAAACAAAATTATGGACATAAATATGAAATATTCCATCTAATTTTTTTGTTGTTTATTTTTTATCGTTTAGGTGTTACTTGTTGGACTTTCTAGGTCCTTTTATTTCTGGTTGCTTACCGTTGCTTTTGAATTGATTATCTCATTTGATTGTTAGTTTTTATTTTGGACTATCATGTTATTTTCAACAATACAGGCGTTTATCATGGGTCAAACGCCATCATCACTACATCCTCACAATCATTTTGACTATCAATGGCTTTTATGTGGTTTTAAGTTATCTTCACTACATCTTCACAGTCATCTTGTTTTCATCATCAATGACGTTTATCTTAGACAAAGACTATCTTGACTACATCCGTATTATTATCTCATTTTTAATATCATTGACCTCTATCTTGTTAAAAGCCATCTTCACTACTTCCTCATAATCATCTTACTTTCAATATCACTAACGTATTTTTGGTCAAAGACCATCTTCACTATATCCTCATGGTTATCTGGTTTTCAATATCAGTGGCCTTTATCTATTTATCTATCTATCTATCTATCTATCTATATATATATATATATATATATATATATATATATATATATATATATATATATATATATATATATATATATATATATATATATATGTATATATATATATATATATATTTATATATATATATATATATATATATATATATATATATATATATATATATATATATATATATATATATATATATATATATATATTTATATATATTATATATATCTGAATGTAAGTCGGTATATCAGGAAACCATCTGAAAGGTGAACCTTATATCAACTACATTGCAACTTACATACAAATAGAAACATCAAGCTTCACTATATTAACTTTACTATATTTAAATATAAACAAGGTCTAACCGAGGTTACTTGGTTGAGCAAGACGTGAGAATATCATCAATTGGCCCTCCAGCCCTGGGTTGAAATTGTCGTTCTGACGTATTTCGAGCTCAGTGCTGATACAGGACCATTGATTATAGGACTATCTTGTTAGTCTGTGTAACTTCGCCTGACCCAATCCACGTCTTCAATGGCTTTCTGTTACTACAAACGGGATTACAAAGGAAAGGCTTCCTTTGTTAGTTTCATGAATACCTTCGTTCAAATGAAGGGAAAGACTATTACTATGAAGCGGTACCTTATCAGCAGGAAAGAGCTGCAGCAACGGTATGAAAGTTACTGCAAGATACATAACGAGCCCGTGGCTTCCAACGTAAACATCGGCCGCCATTTGGGTTCACTCGGCATCATGTGTGACACCAAGATTGGACCCGTTGGGAAACAGGAACGATACTATTCTGGTATCATGTGGGCTCGATGGCGCAGGATCACCAAATGAATGCAAAGAAAATGGAGAAAGCCGCCCCAAACGCATCATGAAGGCCGTGCAAGAGAAGATTCGAGAGGAATCGGTTGAGAGGATATCGCTCACAGTATATGAAATTATGCCCAAGATTCCCCTGATCTCCAGGACACAGCCAGCCACAGAGACCACCAGCCCGCTTCCAGACACAGCCAGTCACAGAGACACAGCCCGCTCCCAGACACAGCAAGTAACAGAGACACCAGCCCTGCTTCCCAGACACAGCAAGTCACAGAGACCACCAGCCCCGCTCCCAGACACAAACCAGTCACAGAGACCACCAGCCCGCTCTCCGACAAGCCAGACCACACAGCCCACCAGCCCCGTCCCCACACGAGCCACAAGATCTGATATTGAGGAAGCAAATGAATTTCTCGATGATTTTTGCTTTCATGGAGAAGAACTGGATGAGTTCCTTATA
>NC_092232.1:57869648-57919317 GCF_036320965.1 Panulirus ornatus
ATCCTTACCAATCTGACCAACATAAAATTTATCAAAATTTCCACAAGGCACTTTATAGATGCATCCAAGAGAATTTTTTGGTGAATTCCTGATTAACATATTCTTTATAGTATTATTGTTGTTATAGGCAACAGTTACGTTAAAGCATTTAAGCAACATGGGAAGTAAAGTGAAATCATTTTCAAAAGTGAGAACTAAAAGATTCTTGGTGTCAACGTCTGCCTGTCTGTCTGTCTGTCTGTCTGCCTGTCTGTCTGTCTGTGTGCCTGTCTGTCATTTTCCTATGTATAAAGTACGAGGGGGGAATTCTATACTGAATATGCCTTACATCTTGAACTCTCTCTATGATACAATTCGTATATGCTATAAGGTTTCATAATCACACCATTTAGTTTAATTAATTCCGCCACTACTTTTAGTCTATAAAAGAACTTCTTTACACATTCTCTTTTAAGTTTCTTCCTTTATATCGTATTATGGCCTCTTGTCGTAATGTCTTGCATAATTCGAAGAACCGTTCACTGCTGACATCATCAGAGTGCTTCATAAACTTAAAGACTGTGATCAGCTCTCTTTATTCTTACTCTACTCTAAACTCTCACTGTAACTTAGCTTTCTTGATTATGGCACTATTCTAGTTTGTTGTGCAACTATGTAGCTATTTTCCTGACAGTGGAAAGTATAATCGGTTTATTTTTTCAGAAATCAGTTTGATGAATGCTGCCCTGAGCTCTTGCTTGCTTAATTCAAAATGAAGCGCATTAAGATGTTGCAGCAAATAATGGAGAAGGCTTACACGCACTTAAGCATACAGATGCTTGACTAGGAAGCATCATAATTTCTAGAAACTGCCAATCCCTCCTCAGAAAAGTCAGCAGACCCTGCAGTCTCAGCCATCTTGTTCAGACCAACAACACAACTATTCGAGGGTCAAACATAAATGAAACTTTTCTCTGTAATGTGAAAATTTCTGCAGCAATGTAGAACTTTCAGAGCTATGTTGTATATGTTCGTGGTAAAGGCTACTTTAAAATGTCATACATGTTGTAGGGGTTTCATATGATGAATATTTTTTCATATTCAAACGAGTAAGTGGTTCTTAAAATAGTGAAGGAGCCCTTTTTTTCGGTTTCTTTGAGAAAAAAGACTTGTCTGCTACTGCTGGCATCATGCCACGCCTGTTTTATGCTGAACTATCATAACATTGTCATATTGACAGAGCAATATGGAGGCTTTAAATACTATGATTTACTTGCACACATACGGGAATCACTAGCAGGGCGCAGCTGGCTATCTAGTGGTGTGCTCACCACCCAACAGTACCAAATAATTTCCTGTCAAGTGGAAAAATGAAACTCTGATCTAACATTTCTCACAGAAACTGAAAACAAGGTGTAGGGAAATGGAATGACAGTGGTCAAAGATAAGAGAAAATGAATTATACTGTAGCATGACAGGCATGAAAGAGCTGGTCTTCAGAAGAGTTAAAACAGAGATTTTATCAGGAATACAATATAAATCTTAAAGTAGAGCTTACAAAAATCCTATAAGGCAACTTGCAATAAGTGTGATCTTAGAGCACATGATAATCACAATCCAACCAGGTGTAGCTCTCAAAAACCAATGAGGTAGCAAAGTTGAATTACAATACAAAGGCTAACTGAACAATGTGCAAAGGTGAATAAAAATAATATTCATGTATAGGATTTTTGTAAGCTCTACAGTAAATTTGATGGAAGGTACTAAATTGTTAAGTAAGGGGAGAAATATTTGTAAATTTTCATTTGTTCGTCAAACACAAAGAACATCATCTACATACCTAAACCAAATTGCATTAGAAGGTAAGATATCCTTTAGTACTTTTGCTTCAGAAAATTCCATATAAAGATCCATACAAGGATATACATATTACTAAAGCAGATAAGTCTATGTTGTGATTTTAGACAAAAGTAACTATTTATCTAAAATGAATGATCTTTTAAATGAGGACACAACATATTCTAAACTTAGTAAAAATCCCTTAAAAGCATTTAATTCTCATTTCAATAAAGAAATGAAGTTGTTGTTGAAAGGTAACATTTCTCTCATCAAAAGTTTGTCATCTTTGTCCCATTCATTGCCATATATGTATGGACTTATCAAAACACATAAACAGAATTTTCCAGCAAGACCTATAGTGAGTTCAGTAGGCTCCATCACATATGAATTGTCAAAATGGTAAGTTTCTTTATTAAGCCCTTTATTGGGTAAGGTATCAAATTCTAATATCATGAACAATGTAGATTTAGTCAACAAGCTAAACAATATCAATGTTAATTTTGATTTTAAACTAGTTAGCTTTGATGTTTCCTCACTTTTCACTAAAGTTCCAGTTGATGACCTTTTAGAATATTTATTTGATGTCTTGGATGATATTCATTTACCTGCTTCAAAGTCTAATTTCATTGAACTGATGAAATTGTGTACAAAAGACTGTGTATTTCAATTTAATGGAGATTATTATGCTCAAAAATTTGGTATGGCAATGGGTAACCCTCTTTCACCTGTACTAAGTAATCTTTACATGGAATGTTTTGAAACAAAATTACTAAAGGATATCTTACCTTCTAATGCAATTTGGTTTAGGTATGTAGATGATGTTCTTTGTGTTTGACGAACAAATGAAAATTTACAAATATTTCTCCCCTTACTTAACAATTTAGTACCTTCCATCAAACTTACTGTAGAAAAATGAAAATAATGGTATGTTACCATTTCTAGATTCCATTATCCATAGACAAGGAAACAAGTTTAAGTTTAGCATATACAGGAAACCCACCAATGTATGCTCATATATCCATTATTACTCATCTCAACATGATCAGTACACCTGCACCCTGAGCCACCGACTCTCGCTCCACTTACAAGAAGGTGGAATCAAACATCATCATGAACAAAAGCATGGAACGAGACTAACGAGGGAGATTATAATGAATAACATCAAAATCATTACTAGTTGTAGTGATCGCAGGAGACTACACAGATTAGAAGCCATTCACATAAGAGAGGAAGCCCCTGTCATCAACATCCAGACAAACATGACCACAGCCTTATAGCTCTATGATGGCCCGCCAATAGGACGTAGAGCTGATAATGCCTTGTCAAATTCCCGATTGCTCAGATGTGATTAATTACTGTGTTGTTACAAACATTCCATTATACAAAGGAATGTAAAGGTATCCATACAGCAGTGGACCACTGGGTCACTTCGAGGCTGATGGTGATAGTGGAAGATATCAGGAACTCACACATTAGTGTAGTGGAAGATATCAGGAACTCACACATTAGTGTAGTGGAAGATATCAGGAACTCACACATTAGTGTAGTGGAAGACATACAGATAATCTAAAGATAAACCTGTATATTGTCAGTGTGACTAATGATGAGCCGCAAATAATGTTAGTCTTGAACTTGAAGGGAAATATTTATCAAGTTTATTGTGAAACGTATTTATAATGCTGCTTCCAACCACTCTAACTGGTACATTATTCCATGTTAACAATCATATTGAAGATAAAATACTTCACCTCATCTGAGGTCAAACGTTTGCCCACCATCATTACTACGAGTGACATCAGACGTGACGTCATTAGTAGATAGATATCTATACCTCATAGTGATTTGTGTTGGTAATACAGACAGTTAGTTTCACTCTATTTCCAATGAACGTAACTTTAAAGTAAAGTACACACGGTAAAAATGTATCTTCCCGGATGTGTCCAATGAATTTAGAAATGATCAATACGACTCGTGTTGTCTGGGTAGGGTTGGTGAGTGTGAATGTGGACATATTTCTTCATAATTATGGCAACTCATCTTTATCGTTAATTCCATCGAAATATGAAATCAATATACAATTCAATATTACAATTTGTCCCAGCATTGGCACGGGGTCTTATCATATGATCATGATGAAATTGGTTCATAGTTAGACCTGCCAAGTCTCCTCAAATATGGAATGTTTCTAATTGTTGGATTCACCAGGTCTCCATATGAGTGGTCTGTACCATGACAGGTCGCTAGGTCTATGCTTGGTACGGGCCCTCACCTCAACCCGGCTCTTTATCTGATCTTGACTAACAGGTAGTTTGTTGTTAGGGAGGCTGGCTGCCTGCCTGGCTGGCACAGGGCTTTACAATATGACGGATCTCTTTGTACCAGGTAAACATACATGTGTATTATTGGAATGATCAGAATATCTCCTTTATGACCAAACAATTTAATGGTAGTATTTCGTATAGAGTCAATGTAATGTTGGTATATTTGAAAACATATGAACAGTCATAAAGCCTGAATCCATAGTATATGTCAAACATTAAAGTTATATACATGTTGACTTTTATCATTACCAGTACAACATTGGTGAACTAATGGTCTTCAACCGGCGGTATGCACAACCTCAACAATCAGGAGTTGTTCATTATTTCTGTTATAAAGACTCAGGTACGTCATCCAAGGTAATGATTACTATCTTCTTTACAAGGATCACTTCAACTTGGAATAAAAAGATAATAAATTAAGAACCATATGTATATATATAAACATGGAGATATATGTATCTACTTGAGTCAGACGAATGTGTTATATACTTAAGAATGTGACTGACAACTTAAAGAATAAGATACAAACATTATGGTTAATGTGATAAATGATTTATAATAAATATGTACAGTGTTGCATTTAAATGGTTTTTAAGAACGAAGGCCTTTTAGCCAGTAAAGATGATAAGAAATTGGAAAAAGGTGTTAAAAGCATCATAATTATAAGCCCCAGAATATATTATCCTCTGAATATCTAAAATAAAATCCATCACAAAATAACTAGGTTAAGACAGGATTCTTTCAGCATTTAAGAAAATATGTACTTTCACTCTCCTTATCTCCTATCATCATTTCTTATGTTTACTTCCAACAAATGTCTTGTATATCATATAAAAATTCGTTATAGGTATGTGGTAAATATCGTCCAGCGACGCGTTGTATAACTCTCTGTTGTCAAAGTTCACCGGTGGAGTAGATCATATATTACAAAGTTGTGTCTCTCCACACAGATGTTACACGTCCCAGGTTAAGATATTTCCTTGATATGGCGTTTATCTAACATAGATATGTCTTCTATAAAGATCTGTAAACACGTTCTCCTGCGGGTCGATACCTAACGCTTTCGTATTAATCATTTGTAACTGACCAAGTATTAAAAAGTTGTGTCACTTCCCACAATCTGTTTCATTAATCATTCTAACTATATTTGTTTCATTATTGATTTGATCCTTACAATAAATATTTATGTTTGTAATTTTCTTTATCATATCATTAGTCAGTTGAAGTGCACAATACGCTTGTCAACCTGGCCAGTCTACTGTTTTGGTTATATTATTCACAAGGTGTAACAGGACTCCATCCGTCAGCTGTGTCACCACCAGTGACAAGTCATCCTTAGCAAGGCTGTGTCATCCTCAAAGGAGAAATAGTACAGACTCGTCGGAAATCTTCTTGCTCAAAGGTGTCCATCATCCCCTGCTCCTGTGTGGAGTGCAGCAGCCACGAAGGTGTAGGAGCGCCATCAAAGGTGTGCTGGTGATGTGTGGTAATAATAATAATACTGTTCACACCATCACCAACAACCATTTCTCAGGTTTTTCTATCCTACTTGTCGTCACTGATGTCTTCCTTGGATGTACATCTTTCTATATTAGGTTGTTCCATCTGTTCACACAATAATACGTGGAAAGGATTGTTAGTTGGCTTGAAAGTGGAACATATAAAGGATTTATCACTTACTCACCTTCCATGGGTCGCTGTACGTTTGAATGCACCATTCGTCTTACGAACAGGGTGAGAGCGTGTCTGGTCTCAGAAACATCTTGAACCCCTGGGAAAACTGTTCAAGATGATTCGATTGATGGTTATAACATGACCTTTACCGCAGGTATGACCCTTGCAATCAACAGGGGTGAAAACCTTACTTATATGGGCCAAATATTTAGTGAGCGTGTGTATGACCTTACAAATATCTTCAACACGTGAAGGTGTTCAAGTATTTTTGGTCGGGGATCATGACTAACTTGTTGACTTTATTAACCCTGGCAGTGGATGAACCACAAGCCCAAATAACCAACCAACCTGGCGATTATTTTAGATGTCTTGCTTGAGTGACAATGTAGCACCTGGGTTGAGCCCAAGGACTTGTTACACATAACCACCTGTCCACATAACCACTTGTCCACATAACCACAGTACTTTACTACAGTACATACAGTAATATCAGTCGTAACAACACTATGTATGTAGTCGTGATTACCGTAACAGGTGAGTGGCAAGACTGGATGACGTAACGTAACAATATCAGACTTCATCATTCTCAATAGTTTAGATGGATCATGTAATATTTGGCGTTGTTTCATGTTTTATCAGATGATAAAATGATGGTTGGCCTAATGACCTTCACAAGTCACTGGTCATTAAATCCAACACAGCAACCAACCACTCAGGATGACCAGGAGGGAGCCACCTGGTGCAGACCAAGTGTACCAGCCTGGTGGAGAGGATCAACTGCTCCACCTCAGGATAAGAGCTGCTCAAGTTCTGTAGTGAGGGACACTCCAAGTGGCATGTGAAACTACCAGTCTTAGTTATAAACTACCGCCCGGCTGGCCGGTGGGTGGCTGTAGCCAACATGAACCCAGGGGCTACACACACACACACACACACACACCGCCCACTGACCTGACCACCACCACTGTGACCTGACCACGTGTGGCATGTAGCTCATCCTTGGACAACATTAATCAAATACCTAGACAGAATTTTTATGTTAGATAAAAGACATTTCTTGATAGTAAACATAAGAAATGATGACGAAAGATAAGGGACGCTATTACAGGTAAATATTTTGTTAAAATATGAAATACTCTTCCTCAAACTAGCTCCCTGTACTGTATTTTCTTTTACATACCCAGAGGAAAATATATTCTGTGGTTAATCAATATAAATGTTTATGTTTAACAGGTTTTCTATTTCTGATAGTATTTCACTGATTCAGGTTTAAGAACCTTGGTTCTGAACAACCATTATAATGCAACACAATACATATTTATCATAAATAAATCATTTATCACAATAACCATTATGTTTGTACCAGATTCTTTAAGTCCTCAATCACGTTTGTTAATATATAAAGAAGTTCTCCACCACATTTCAATACATAACATATATCTACACGTGTGGAAATATATGTATATGTTTTTATAAATTTTTCTTTGGCTTTTATAATCAAGGTGTAAGATATCCGTCTGAAGAAAATACTAGATAATATTATAGGTTATATGTGTGTGTGTGTGTGTGTGTGTGTGTGTGTGTGTGTGAGCGCACATAGGAGTGAAAACATATTTTACACTTACAAGGTTAAGAGACGGGGCAACACGAGTGTACAAATCCTTCCTCAAAAGACTCACGTGATAATGATTAAAGTAGTATACACACACACACACACACACACACACACACACACACACACACACACAGAGCGGCGCCAGGCTGGAGGCGGGGCATCGTGACGTCACAGGCAAGTCCCTCCCCCCGCCAGATCCAAACATGTGTTGTGTCTGGTGATGGCGGTTCAAGATTTCCCACATTAATATTGATCTTTATATTATCATCCACTCCCAAAGTCACCTGGCATTCTTGTGTTTCAACAACAGACGTGATATATGCAACACCAGGCAAACATTGTACCATTATCTGATAGGTTAATTGGTGCACAATCAAGAACCAGTGAATTTCATCGCCGCCATAAGTAAGTAAGGAAGGTGACTTTAATGATGATAAATACGACCTGGTATGGCTGTGTCTACACACTACCGCCATCTGGTCAACATTGTACATACCAACATTTAAACTGTGACATTCAACCACAAGGTTTAAAGTCGCTCATGAAAACGCGAACTTAAAATCTATCCATTTAAATCTACCATTCATCAATAAACATTTAAACACCGTCATTTGAACGTAAACCTTCCAGCTGCGTTATTTTACCAGAGTCCTTTAAGATACGTCATATAAACACAAAACTTAAATGTACGTTAAGCTTGTGCAAACCATCATTGAAACTCAAACTTTTGAATTAGAATTGTAATGAAATTGCGAACTTTTAACTCTGTCAAATTACAGCTATTGTACAAAATGATTTACTTAATTGACAAATTTTAATGTCACTTAATTTAACGATATACTTTGTGGTTCATCTCTGATACACAAACCTTTTAACTTAGTCTCTAGAACTGAACACAACCATTAAGTTTCATAACTGGAATGGAAATTTGAATAATCTATCAAAATTCGTCATATAACGCGAACTTTTAAATCCTTCCATTCAGTTGGGCCGTTACTTGCCTGGTTGCCATTCATAATATGTCCTTTTATATTGTATGTTGACTACGCTCTCATTCATTCGTCATTTGGATCGTCTCACTGATATTCCATTCATAAACTTCATTCCTAAAGCTTATTTTTGACCACCATGTTGCTTCCTTAAGGTTTATAATTCTTTGTGTATTTAATAATAGAAGATTCAATGATATTTCTCGTGGTACTGGAATTAGAGTTAATAATGCCATCTCAGTTATTAACTCTAACTCCAGCACCACGAGAAATATCATTGAATCTTCTATTTCTGAATACACAAAGAATTATAATCTTAATATTAGTGATGGTCTATACAAATTGGATAACTTTAATGTTGATAAAATGTGTAAACAATTCACCTTCTTGTCCACATAATAAGTTTATGATACGCTTGTTGTCTGTCTTGGACAATCACATGTTTACCATATGGCGCCCTAGCTACGTCTCTTCGTTGTATATCAATTGAGTGTTATATTTCTCTCTTGTGTCTCTCTTGATGATGTGAGTATTACACGAAAGTGCGCTTGGGAACTTATCGTGTTTATTTTCCTAGTGGACTCATAAGAGTATACTTGATCACGTGCAAAATCGTGATCCTTTCCAATATATATATATATATATATATATATATATATATATATATATATATATATATATATATATATATATATATATATATGTATATATATATATATATATATATATATATATATATATATATATATATATATATATATATATATATATATATATGTATATTCTTTTTTCTTTCATACTATTCGCCATTTCCCGCGTCAGCGAGGTAGCGTTAAGAACAGAGGACTGGGCCTCTGAGGAAACATCCTCACCCGGCCCCCTTCTCTGTTTCTTCCTTTGGAATATTAAAAAAAAAAAACCGAGAGGGGAGGATTTCCGGCCTTCTGCTCCCTCCTCTTTTAGTCGCCTTCTACGACACGCAGGGAATACGTGGGAAGTATTCTTTCTCCCCTATCCCCAGGGATAATATATATATATATATATATATATATATATATATATATATATATATATATATATATATATATATATATACATATCCTTCAGTACGTTTACTTTCGATAATGAGGAACAGAAGAATAAGCCAAGCAAGTAAATTTCGTCAAAGACATCTCTCTTTTCTAAACGCTGCCTCGCAAAGATTTTCATTAATTCAAATTGAAGAAACAGACGTATTTTCTATTGTCTGGTTAGCTCAGTGGTAGAGCGTGAGTCTCACACACTCAAGGTCGTGGGTTCGAGACCCACACCAGACATAATTTTGGTCTTTTTCTTGTTTCATTTTGTCCGCATCACATGTGTGCAACATTCAGTATGTTCATCCAACGTTATAGTGAAGATCTTCACAATAAATTGGGGTTTTCGACCTTATCTGAAAGGGTCAGGTCCACCAAGACGTCCTTGAAATCTTCCAGAAGCTTCTGGCGATCCTCCTCCAACTGCTGGGCACATCAGAGTTAACATGGGCAGGACATCGGTTGTGGAACGACTTAATCTGCTTCCGGTAGTTAGCAGGGATGATAATGAGGGCTCTGACCTCATACCAGGTCAGCTTAGTTACAGTCTATTGCTTAGTTCCAGTCTATTGCTTAGTTCCAGTCTATTGCAACGACAATAAAAAAGTAAAACTCATTTCTTCGTGGAAAATTGAGAGGAAAACACGACAGCAACATGGAGATTTACCCTGTGGTTATTTTGCCGGCTTGTCGGCAACGGTCGGTCAAACAGTATTTTGCCGTGGTAATCTCAGTGCTTCATATAATACTATGTCACAAAATATGTTCTTGGGGGCGTAGCTCAGTGGTAGAGCACTCGCTTGGCATGCGAGAGGTCCCGGGTTCAAACCCCGGCGCTTCCATTTTTTATTTGGGAAATTCATTGTTTTCAGTCTTGTATATATATATATATATATATATATATATATATATATATATATATATATATATATATATCGTCCGATCAGGGAAGTTAAGCAACGTTGGGTCTGGTTAGTACTTGGATGGGTGACCGTCTGGGAACACCAGATGCTGTTATCCCTGGGGATAGGGAAGAAAGTATACTTGCCACGTATTCCCTGCGTGTCGTACAAGGCGACTAAAAGGTTAGGGAGCAGAAGGCCGGAAATCCTTTACTCTCATTTTCAATTTTCCAAAAGACGGAACAGAGAAGATATAAAGATATTGTAAAGATGTAACTAATATAAGATATAAGAATGAATGGAAGATACGGATGTAGCTGAAACAAGGAGTAATGAAGATTAAGGTGCAATGAAAATTATTCTGTAATGAAGATGAATGTATATGTTGAGATTTTGTATTGAACATCAAGAAGTAATGATAATGATGAGAGTGTAGTGACGATAAGGGTTTAGTTAGGGAGTGGTGACAATTGCCTTTACAAGGATGATAAGGAGGTAACACAATGAGGAACACAAACTTTCCAAAGCTACGTTCAAGTCAGACTTTGAACTAAGTTCGGTAAAGAGAAGGATGATGTTAAGATGAGAGTGTAGTGAAGAAGAGTATAGTGATGATAAGGTGTTAAGATAGCTTGTAATGAAGGAAAGAATGTAGTGAAGGTATGAATGTAGTAGACATAAGGGTTATCAAGGGGTATGGTTTAATCAAAATGATTATGAAGTAAAGATAAGAATTATTTTTAGTGAACATTAGAGAGTGCAATGATGATGGTATGGTAGAAATAACGGTGTAGTGAAGAAGAGAGTGTAGGGAAGATATGATTTAGTGAATATACGCTAGTAGGAAGATACACGTTAGTGAATATGAGGTTGTAGTGAACTTAACCTTATTGACTTGATCCCCCAAATCCTCCAAACAACGTTCAAGGCCGGATACAAAGCCGACCGAAAAGGTTATTTCTCTGTGTATTATTAGTGGTGGTGGTGGTGTGTAGGTGTGTGTAATCATCTATTTGCCCTCGTGGGGCCCCGTGTCAGTACGTTGTTTGTGTGAGCAGGTAAAATCTAAAGCCTTCCTTGAAAGCAGCTTAGTCAAGATAAGGTCATATGAAGATGAGGTTGTAGTGAAGATTATGATAATCCTTGCATAGCGAAGATAAAGGGATTAAGGAGAGGAGATGTAGTAAAGAAGATTATAGTGAACACAAAAGGATTCAAGCTAGGTGCAGGGTCGGCCTAAGGGCTTGAACTTACATTTTAGGTCAAAGACATCACCAGTACACCCTAGCCATGCCTTAAAGTTATCCGCACACACACACACACACATACACACACACACACACATATATATATATATATATATATATATATATATATATATATATATATATATATATATATATATATATATATATATATATCACAAACTTCCAACAGCCAGGATCGAACCCGTGACCCCTGTGGAACAGGCGGAGAAAGACCGGTGTAGCCACCGTTGCTCACCAACGTGAGACGAAGGGTATTCGAGTACATAGTATTCGAATAGTTATTTCTCTATTAGGGGCGATCATAGCCTAGCGGTAGCGTTCCCGCCTGTTGCACAGGGGTTCCGGGTTCGATCCTGGCTGTTGGAGGTTTGTATGTTTCATGAAAGTGCGCCTTCGTATGCACTTAGTTTGTATATATATATTTGCATATATGTATATATTCCTATGAGTCCACGAGGAAAATGAAACACGATAAGTTCCCAAGAGGACTTTCGTGTAATAATGGCATGCAAGTATGAAAGATAGAGTATGAAAGACAAAGACAGTGGCCAAGTGTAATGTGTTCTGTGTCCTTGATCAACATTTGATCTGACTCATTCAGATAAGGTCCAAAACGCCAGTAGTGAAGATGTACAAAGGATAATAGAACGATGTACGTACGTACGTACGTAGTGTGAGTATCTTGACTGATAGCAAGTACTGAAAGCGGCAGGAAGTAGTGAGATATTGTATTGTGCTTCGTACAAGACTGGCGGGCGACTCCGTCCTTCGTGCTGTGCCACACACAGTCTGGTGATTGTCGGGATGTGTAGCCATAATGTTTGATCTTATGACCATTAGTGATACATCATGTGATGTTTACTATCACAACATCGGCTTCTTCCTCCTCCTCCAGGAGAGTGGCAATCAGGTGGCGGTTATTGTGGTAGCCCGGCACATGCAATTGTAAGATTTCAAGCAACATTGTGAAAATGAGACACATTATAAAGAGTTCCATAATTTCTCTAATTCTTCCCCAAATTCATGTGGACCTGCAACACTGAAAATGTTGAAATACCGCTGGTGTAGAGGGAGGGAGAGGGAGGCCTGGGATGAGAGTGAGGCTTTGTAGGAGAGAATGGCTCGGGATGAGAGAGGCT
This sequence comes from Panulirus ornatus, assembly GCF_036320965.1. Taxonomy (NCBI): domain Eukaryota; kingdom Metazoa; phylum Arthropoda; class Malacostraca; order Decapoda; family Palinuridae; genus Panulirus; species Panulirus ornatus. The sequence goes on from NC_092232.1 coordinate 57,882,451, forward strand.
GAACACAAGATGCTTGGCCGGAGAGTGAGGCTTTGAAGGAGAGAGAGGCTTAGGATGAGAGAGGCTGAACACAAGATGTTTGGCCGGAGAGTGAGGCTTTGAAGGAGAGAGAGGCTTAGGATGAGAGTTGGGTTGTACCAGAGAGAGAGGCTTGGGATGAGGGTTGGGTTGTACCAGAGAGAGAGGCTTGGGATGAGGGTTGGGTTGTACCAGAGAGAGAGGCTTGGGATGAGGGTTGGGTTGTACCAGAGAGAGAGGGTTGGGATGAGGGTTGGGTTGTACCAGACAGAGAGGGTTGGGATGAGGGTTGGGTTGTACCAGAGAGAGAGGCTTGGGATGAGGGTTGGGTTGTACCAGAGAGAGAGGGTTGGGATGAGGGTTGGGTTGTACCAGAGAGAGAGGCTTGGGATGAGGGTTGGGTTGTACCAGAGAGAGAGGGTTGGGATGAGGGTTTTTTGTACCAGAGAGAGAGGCCTGGGATGAGGGTCTGGTTGTACCAGAGAGAGAGACCTGGAATGAGGGTCTGGTTGTACCAGAGAGAGAGACCTGGGATGAGGGTTGGGTTGTACCAGAGAGAGAGACCTGGAATGAGGGTCTGGTTGTACCAGAGAGAGAGACCTGGGATGAGGGTTGGGTTGTACCAGAGAGAGAGACCTGGGATGAGGGTTGGGTTGTACCAGAGAGAGAGGCTTGGGATGAGGGTTGGGTTGTACCAGAGGGAGAGGCCTGGGATGAGGGAGTCTGAACATGAGATAGGTTTGTGAGGAAAGTGAGGATTTGAAAGAGAGAGAGACTTTATGTGAAAAAGGAAGGACAGGCGGAGGAGGCTTGGGACGAGAGTCAGGCTGGACAGGAGAGAGAGGCTTGGGACGAGAGTCAGGCAGGACAGGAGAGAGAGGCTTGGGACGAGAGTAGAGAAGTGAACCTTCATAACTTATCCTTCAATAAAAAAGGGTTGTCTTGCTCCACTCAGTTGGAATGGGAAAGTAGTTGAAAATAACAAGTTGATGAATTTAATGTTTTAGTGTGGCAAAACCTGAACTGATTTTAAGGTCACACATGAAAGAAGATTAACATTTCAGAAGGTTGAAGGAAGATGAATATAAATGTCATCATTGATAGACTATTAGATTCATTAGAAGCCTCGGTAGATGAATGTTCTTGTTATTTTTATTAAGAATGAGGATGAATTAGTAATTAAGGCACACAGCGCTAATATCTTTGGTTACTGAGCCATTATGTTTTGCACTGGTGTTATATTAAAGAACTAGAGTATGAGTGAGGGTGTGAGATGTGGAGATTATATATCATTGTGAGTTATTACATAAAGTGATCGTGATGAACGTTACGAAGATCAGGCAAACTATGAGGCTCATTATTCCTACATCAGATATAATAATGTTAATCATTCCAGTAATCTTACCATAATTGACCTCTTCCATCTAGGCAGCCTCCCTCCCTCCCTGCCTGCCTCCCTCTTATCTTCTCCAGAACAAACCTGGTTCATTCTTGTGAGAGACGATAGTGTTTACTAAACTCTTCCTGTGACCAACATGTAAATGGTGTGACTGACCATCACACCTTACCTCACCTACTTCCTCCACCTGATCAATGTGCATCACTCCTTCCATTGCTCACTTCCATAATAGAATTAACGTTTCTACTACAAATGACAAGATTCACTTGGCCATGTTTGTTAACATCAGAGCAATAATCTTGAAGACCGACCATTCCTCACTATTGACCTTTAAGGCAGGAATCATTATTTTCCTCAAACTATCAATTGCTATTTATGTGAGGTCGGTCGACTGTGGCTCCGGAGGGGTAAGCGACAACACAAACTCTGGTGGAGTTCCAGTAATGATGTTACTGAGTCAGTCGGGCACACACCACTGTGGTACACCTGGTGATATTTTGTTTGTCTTAACTAAGTCGATAAGTGGAAAACTGAGCAGCAGTTTACTTGCTTAGCTTGTGTACTTGTTCCTGGATTGTTGATGACGTTCACAATAACAGGTATAGGACTGGTCTTATATCTCTGTGTTCCAGCTGTGATTGGTACAAGTCGAGTGTACTGACGAACGGCGGTGCGGGGGGATGAGGAGAGAGAGAGAGAGAGAGAGAGAGAGAGAGAGAGAGAGAGAGAGAGAGAGAGAGAGAGAGAGAGAGAGAGAGAGAGAGAGAGAGAGAGAGAGAGAGGTCATTGTGCCGGGGGTGGAGGTGATGAGGTGCAGGGGGTTAGCTGGTGGTGTTGGTGGGGTGGACGTGGTCAGCCAGATGAGCACATCTTGGTAGGTGGTGTGAGATGGACCCAGGAGGATTGTGTGTGTTGTGTTCTGTATTGTGTCCAGCTGGTGTCTGTGTGTGTGTGTGTGGCTCTAGTTAGTCAGGAGGACATGGCTGGGGCGCGGCCCAGGTACAATAAAGATGGTATAGACATTTCTGAGCTTCAACAGTGATGTCAGTCGGCGGTGAAGGTAGAGACAGTATGAGGAAGATTTGATGATAGATTGAATGTGTTGAAAATGAAATGTCTGAGGACAACATGTGGTGTGACGCGGGTTGATCCAGTAAGTAATGATAGGGTAAGAGAGATGTGTGATGATAAATAGAGCATGATTGAGAGAGCTGAAGAAGGTGTACTGAAATGGTTTAGACATATCGAGAGAATGAGTGAGGGGAGGTTAAAGGAGGATACATGTGTCAGAAGTGTAGGGGACAAGAAATGGGCGACCATATTGGAGATGGATGGAGGAAGTGAACAAGAGTTTGAGTGATCAGGGCCTGAATATGCTCAAGGTCACGTGAGAGGCGTGTATAGGATAAAGTGAACTGGGGCGTTGTGATTTACAGGGGACGACCTGCTATCAGTGAACTGAAGCAGGACATATGAATCAAATGGGGTAAACCACGGACAGGGCTGTAGGGCCTGGTTGTGGACTGTGGGCTGTGCTTTCGTTGCATTACATATGAGAGGTAAGGAATGTATGTGAGGGTATGAAGCATTACCTTATGTTCCTGGTGCTATCTCGATACTGTGGACAACGGTGAACAGAACATCGTAGACACAGAGTTTAAAAGGCCATATTATGAATGGTAGCCAGGGAATGAATGGCCCAGCTAAATGGAAGCATTTAAAAGTTCGCGTTAAGTGATGGACTTCAATAGAACGTACAAACTTCCTTTCCAGTAACTGAACTAAAGCTTATGTTTATTTCCAGAGACGGAGTTTGATGGTTCATTATATAAAGACAGACTTCAAAGGATATCCTTGAATTAAGTGACTATAATTTTTTTCAATTAAATGAGACATTTCCTAAAACAGCTGCAATTTGAAGGAGTTTAAAAGTTTGCAGTTGTTTGAGAGAATTTTAAAGTTATTGACGGGATCAAAAGTTTAAGTTTCAATGACGCTTTGCACAAACTTTCGTTTAAATGACATACTTTCAAGGTTTGTCTTTATATAATGTAGTTTAAAAGTCTCTGATCAAATAACGCAGCTGAAATGATAACGCTCGAATACTAAATGTTCCTGAATAAATGACGGAGTTGAATGGATGGATTTTAAGTTCGTGTTTGTGGGAGTGATTTTTAAAGATTGAGTTTAAATGTCAGAGTTTAAATGATCATATGTACCAGGTTGACCAGATGGCGGTAGTGTGTAGACACAGCCATACCAGGTCGTATTTATCATCATTAAAGTCACCTTCCTTACTTACTTATGGCGGCGATGAAATTCACTGGTTCTTGATTGTGCACCAATTAACCTATCAGATAATGGTACAATGTTTGCCTGGTGTTGCATATATCACGTCTGTTGTTGAAACACAAGAATGCCAGGTGACTTTGGGAGTGGATGATAATATAAAGATCAATATTAATGTGGGAAATCTTGAACCGCCATCACCAGACACAACACATGTTTGGATCTGGCGGGGGGAGGGACTTGCCTGTGACGTCACGATGCCCCGCCTCCAGCCTGGCGCCGCTCTGTGTGTGTGTGTGTGTGTGTGTGTGTGTGTGTGATTAGTATTTATGTATTACGGGAGAGAGTTGTACACTCGTGTTGTCCCGTCCCTTAACCTTTACTATGTGTGCTCACACACACACACCACACACACACACACACACACACACACACCACACACACACACACACACATAACTTAGGATCTTATCCAGCATTTTCTTTAGACATATACCTTGTACGTTGATTAAGAAAGCTAAGGAAAAAACTGTAAAACATATACATATATTTCCTTACGTGTAGATATATGTTATGCATTGAGATGTGGAGAAAGAATTTCTTATATATTAACAAACGTGATTGAGGACTTAAAGAATCTGGTACAAACATAATGGTTATTGTGATAAATGATTTATTTATGATAAATATGTATTGTGTTGCATTATAATGGTTGTTCAGAACCAAGGTCTGTAAGCCAGAATCCTTAAGACATGATAAAAACGTTTTAAAAACATAAACATTTATGATCATAAGGAACAGATTACATTAGCATGTTTGTATCTAACAGAAAATCAATTATAAGAGAGACCATTTAAGGCAGGAATATTTCATCTCTTAATCATCTACATCTACGTCCTATTCTTTCATCATCATTTCTTATGTTCACTTCTAATTAATGCCTCTTATCTAACATAAAAATTCTGTATATGTATTTGATTAATGTTCTCCAACGACGCGTTGCATAACTCTTCGTTAGTGAAGTTCATTTCGTGTAATGGATCATGCATTACAAAGTTGTGTCTATCCACACAAGTGTTACACGTCCCAGGTAAAGATATATTCTAGAGATAGTGTATATCTAACAAATATATGTGTTTTATAAATGTTTATAAAAAGTTTCACTCAAGGATAATACCTAAGAGTTTCGTATTAAAGTTGATCAGTTGTAAGTGATCAAGCATTACAAAGGTGTGTCCATTACCACAGGTGCTACTGATCCTGGGTAAAGGTATTTCACCATCTTTGTATCTTTAACCTTTCTAGTTATAGATGTTTCATCCCTGATTCCATCCTCACAATGGATGTATGTGGTTTGTGTTGTCTTAACATATCATTAGTCAGTTGAAGTGGAGAACATGCTTCTGAGCCTAGCCACTCTACTCTGTCTTCCACATGCTATTCAAGAGGTGTTACCGGATTCCGCCTATAAGTGTTTACGCCGGGAGTAACAAGTTACCTACGGATGGCTTCCTCTTTTATTACTTTTGATGATGTGGAAAATTTGTGCAACATATTTGGTTTCATGATGTTAATAAGATTGTTAGATTCGCATATATTCTTTGTCATTTGATGAAATTTAGCTTGTTAGATTTGACTGTGTCTTGTTGCTATTCAAAAACATTTTCTCTAAAACAAATACTTGATTTCAATTCATAAAGAATATTTTCAAGGAAAACGTCGATGATTTTTCATAAGCATTCATCGCCTCAAAAAAGCAAGTCTATTTTTCACAGTATACTTAATGGATCTTTCTAGAGTGTTGAAGAATATAAACTCATAACTTGTTTAAGACCTTCTAAATCTTGTGCTGATAATAACTACATCACTTTTCTGTAAGCAATATCGTTTTAATGCGTAAAACCCGGATAAAAAGCTTGTAATATGAAATTTGATGGTATTATGTTTAGGTTGTTGAAGATATTACCGATTTCTACATGTAAAACATTTATGTTATCTGCAAAATAAAAATCTTTATGTTAGATATGTTTATTTTACCGGTTTTATGTTACATACATTTCTGTACCTTGTGCTCCAGAAAAGTTATAGGACTTTATTCATTATCGTATAAAATAATTTGCTTAAGATCAACATCCCACGTACTTATTATCAAAATCCAGTAGCAATATACATTTTACATCCGGATTCTATGACAATGAATGATAGGTTCTCAGACTCAGTAAAGGTGTAATTCTTGTTACCGTAATGTTACCGTAATGCTGTCTAAGGTTCTCTCCTGGGTCTACATTGCTGAACAACGTCAGTGTACAATGGCCAGTGATATTCACCGTAGACATATGTTTACACTGTGTACACATAGCAGGCAAACTACAGTATCATCTTAAGATGTGGAAATAAAACTATCAAGGCAGGAGAAGGATTTAGGTGTCATCATTAGTAGAGATGTAAAGCCAAGACAACAGTGTATTAATGTACGTAATAAGACTAACAGACAACTTGGTGTCATGTGTTAGTAGCAAGAATGAACAGGTAATATTACAGCTATAGTTAGTCACACACCACTTACATTATGACGTACAATATTGATCACTGTATTACAGTATGCATATCATTTCCTTGATACCAGGCATTATAACCCTTCCAAATGAACACATTAAGATCATGAGAGTTTCTTTCTCTCACAGGTGGCAGGCAGGGTTAGTTATGTAAGAGGTATGTTTACTGATGTAATCTGTAACTTTAGCTGGAATATCATCAACTTCTCAGACCGTTACTGTAATACGTATAAACGTAGGTCAGTACAGCATATTGTCAAAGAACAACACGTTATGAAAAAGTACAACTGTCTCTCCCTCCTCTGACCTTTAATTTCTAAGACAAATTTCCTTGTATATAAATAAGGGAAGAGCCAATTGGAGCCACAGTAGATGTAATAACTCATAGATCATTTTCATTCATGGTTGAGACAGGTAAGGATTTTATGACCACACGAGATAAAGAGAAACTGTTACTATGGTTCTCTACTTATGTATTTGGTTAGAGGAAAGAATTATGAGTAGTACATCAGCAGTCGTAACCATTGACGAGTTAAGGGATATCTTTATCACTCATCATGGGCTGCCCTTAATGTGAGTTAGTGATAATGGAAGCCAGTTTACCGGTTATGAATTTGACCAATTTATGCAGAACAATGGGATCGACCAGGTGACTTGTGCACCTTTTCACCCTAGTTATAACGGAATGTCTAAAAGAGCTGTTCAAACATTCAAAAATGAGAGAAAGAAAATGAGAAATGCAGACATCAAAGCGAGGTTGTCTAGGATCTTATTTAGATACAGATGTTGACCACAGTCTGTAACTGGCAGCACCCCGGCAGAGTTGCTAAAGAGTGGAAATCTACAGGGACCCCTTGACCTGCTGAGACCAAACTTGAACAAAATGGTAAAAATTAAACAAAATCAAAAGACATACTATGGTAAGGGCAGACCTTTGAGGGAATTTAGGGTAAATGATGAAGTGTTTGTGGAGAATTATAGAGGTAAAGAGCTCGCTGTGTGCCAAGTGTTGCAGTGGAAGTAATTGGCCACTTGTCATACAAGATAGAAGTGTGTGATAATAAAGCTGTCGGGAGATATATTGATCAAATGAGATATAGAAACGTGCAGGTGTCAGAGCAGGGAGCTCCCAGGGAAGTAATCATACAGGAGTGGGGTGAGGACGGTCTGAGTGACACACAACAGACTACAGGAGAAATGACGTCTGGGCTAATTGTGAGTCAGGAACCTGATCAAACACCTGAAGATCAAGGAGAAGGAAGCGTCAGTTATCCAAGACAAGCGGAGTCTGACATATGCAGGGAGAAGACACCTGGAGGAAGTTCATCCTGGACCAGTGAAGATCAAAACTAGGTCTGGAAGAGTCATAAATCGACCTGTCACATTAGATTTGTGGAATAAGATAATGATATGGAGTACAATGTTGTATGCAATACATTGAAAACGAAACAGAAAAAAAAGTTATTTCATTGTGCTTATATAGAATTTCAATTATGTATATTTTCTGTTTGCAGTATCTAAATCATTCTATATTTCTGTAATACAGGAAGGAGTCAGTAATTGATAATGAACAAGGTACAAATGCTAGTAAACACTTTATTTTGTATATACTATCAGTTTCAAACTGAAGGGGGTAAAGGATGTCATAACTTTATAGGGAATGAATGATTTTTTAAAAGCCCAACTGGGTTCTGTTACAAAACATAACTGTATAGCCGACCGATGTAACTACCAGATGTTTTTCCAGAGTGAAACAATTATTTTTGGACCATTAAGTATTTGATTGGAACTACTCTGACCAATATGCTACGCTAAATATTACATGTATATTACAAGTATATAGTATAGGTCAAGGAGGGGGTTGGTCAAGATCTTTCTTCTCAGCTGGTAGTTCACATAGATGAGGAAACAATGACAAGATCCCCACATCTACTTCACGTTTCCAAAGCTGTATTTTCTTCATGAAAATTATGATTACATCATAATGCTCAATGATGTTTACGTTTCTTCCTTGTAACTTTAAAGTGTCCACAAGGTACGCCAGTGAAAGTTGGAACTCTTCGTCTGTGAACATATCGTACAGTTCTTCTTGTTTCTGGCTTTCTAGAAATATCTGCATTTCATCCTCGAGTTCATAGAGCCAACTCAGCATATTTCCTTCCCACGGCCAGCAGACTTCCGTGTGGAGCAGGAGAGCTTTGTGATCAGATCTGTACAAAGAACTGCAAAAGCCTAGAATATAGATAGCTCTTCCTCACACAACTAACATCACTTATCGTCAAATTCAGTGAGCTGCGTAGGTCATCTGGAAGGTATTAGCAGCTAGTGCTTGTCTGTGGATGACGCAGTGAGTCTCAGTTATGACTTGATTCTTTTCTTTGATCAATATTATGAATCCAGAGCGAGGCCCAACCATCACTGGGGCACCGCAGTGCAAACATCCACCAGCTTTACCCACGAAAAATCATTTTCTTGAAAAGAGTCAGAAACTTATTCTAAATCATCGGAGGCCTTTGATGTGGTCTCCAGTGCTTTCGAGAAAGCGCCTCTTCTTTCACTCTTTCTTTATCCTTAAATCAAGTATAAACAAGCAACTGAGAGCATTGTGCAACATCAGTGGTGTCGTAACACTGTAATGCAAAACAGCAGGACGGTTCTATTTTGTCAAAACTTGTTCTTTATGACATCTGCAAGTTCATCAGTGCGATGCTTCATTATGTTAACGGAGAGGAAAATCTTAGATAAATTAATCTGTCTTTCGGCGCCAAACACAATATTTGTAGCACTCACCAAGATGGTATACGACGCACTGAGGGAGGTCAGTCCCCGGGAACGGTCAAGCCAAACTTGATATAATCTTCAATGTTCTTCCTTTTCTTTGTCACACACATTTCTGAAAGGAAATTGACTTCAGAGACACGGAAGAAAATAATCTTTATTCAGGGAAAAAAAGAGTTATAACTCTTATTTAGAGACAAGAAGGGAAATAGACCAAGTCAAGAAAAGAGGGAAATTGATTCTGTTCAAAGACACGGAGGCAAATGCACTCTATTTGGCGAAAGGGAGAATAATGGATTATCTTTAGAGACAAAGAGATGCCTGGATTGTGCCCATAGACAAGAATCCGTTCTGTTCACGATCAAGGAGGGAAATGGTCTCTGCTCAGGCCAAAGGAGGGAAATGGTCTCTGCTCAGGCCAAAGGAGGGAAATGGTCTCTGCTCAGGCCAAAGGAGGGAAATGGTCTCTGCTCAGGCCAAAGGAGGGAAATGGTCTCTGCTCAGGCTAAAGGAGGGAAATGGTCTCCTTTTAAAGATAAAGTGGGATGTCAACACTTTCTAGGAAGAACGAGAGCAATGTAGTGTGTTCAGCAACAAGGACTGGTATTGATTAGGATTAGAGATGAGGGAAAGTGACTCTGTTCAGAGATACAAATGTAGATGCAGTTTGTTCAGAGGCAAGGAGGATAAAGGGTTGTGTTTATAGTCAATGAAGATAAAGGATTGTTCTCATAGACTAGGAGGAAAACGAACTCTGTTTACAGGGAAAGGCGTATTCAGGGACAAGAAAGAAAACAGACTCCTACCTATTCAGAAACATGGAATATAATGGGTTATTTTCAGAGCCAAGGTGGTAAATTGACTTTGTTCAGAAACAAGGATGGAGACTGGCTCTCATCACATAATAAGGTAAATGGACTTTGTTCATAAACATGGATTGAAGTGAACTCTGTTCAGAAATACAGAGTGGAGTAGACCGTTCATCAAAAAGCAAGAAAATTGATTGTTCAGAGACAAGATCGGAAATTGACTGTTTAGATACACGGAACAAAATGCACTTCTTTTCAGAGACAAGGAAGATAATGGATTGTTTTCAGACACAGGGAGGGAAAGGGACTCTGTTCATTCACAAGATCGATGCAATCTCTTCAGACATAAGGAGGAAAATGGATTCTGCTCAGACACAAGGAGGAAAATGGACTTCTTTTTTCAGACAAGGACACAGAGGGAAATGGACTGTGTCCAGACGCAAGGAGGGAAATGACCTATGTTCAGAGACAAGAAGGAAACATGACAATGTTCAGAGTCATGAAGTAAAAGACGCACTTTTCAGACAAACAGCATTGATATTGGGTTCTCTGCAGAAACAAGAAATGAAATAGATTCTCTTCATAGACAAGAAATCAGATGCACTCTCTTGTGAGACAAGGAGGAAAATGGCCTAATTTTTCAAGATAATTGGGAAACATAATCTGTTCAGAAACTTCAGACTCTTCTCAGAGACATAGAGGGAAATGATCTCTATTCATAGAAAAGGAGGATCATGGATATTTTTTAGAGAAGAGGAAGAAAATGGAGTGTGTTCAGAAAGAAGGATGGCTAGTGATTCTGGTCAGAGACACGGAGGAAAATGTACTGTAGCGACAAAGTGAATCATGGAGGATCTTCAGGTACACCGAGGAAATTGGACGCTGTTCACAGAAAATACAATCTGCCCAGTATCAAGGAGGCAAATGGGCTCCGCTCAGGCAAATGAATGAAAATATACTCTATTCTTATATAGTAGAATATAAAAGACTTTCCTCATAAACAATGACAGAGATGAACTCCCAGGAAACAAAGATGGGAATAAACTGTTGAAATACAAGAAGAGGAAAGGACTTACCTTGAGAGAGGAGGAGGAAAATTGTTCAGAGACGTAGAGGAAAAATATTGTCTATTTAGAGACAAGGAGGATAATGAAATGTTTTCAGAGACAAGGAGGGAAAGGAGTTCCATAGATACACGGACTACACAGACCCAAGGTTCAAGCTTGGTGGTCTGGCCTTAAAAGGAAAGAAGTCAGTTCGTAGATACGAAACTAAATGAACACTTAAGAATCAAGGAAGAAAATGAACACTTCAGAATAAAGGAAGTAAATGGACACTCCACAGGAAAAAAAAAAAAGGTGGGGGGTTGGAATTGGCTGTTCATATATAAGAAGGTAAGTGAGATATGTTCCTCCACAAGGACAGACATAAACTCTTGTTCAGAAAGGGGTGAAATGGCTCCGTTGAAAGTCAACAGAGAAGGAAGGATTTTGATTCTGATTGGAGTCTTGGTGACAAAGATGATAAAAGGTTGTTTTTAGAGACAAGAACGAAAATGGACTCTGTTCAGAGAGACGAAGGTAAATGCATTCTATTCAGAGACATGGAGGATAAAGGATGGTTTTCGGAGACAAGTAGGGATTTGGACTCCATTCATAGACAATGAGGAAGTGGACAAGAAGAAAAATGGAATATCGTCTGAGACAGCGAGGGAATCGGACTCTGTTTAGTTACACGGAGGGAGATGCACTTCATCCCCCCCCCCCCCCCCTTCTCCTTGTCTCCTCGATTTCTAACACATAATATCCTAGCTGTCAACCTTTCCTCACTCATTCTCCCCATATGTCCAAATCATTTCAGCATGCCCTTTTCAGCTCTCTCAACCATACTCCTCTATTTACCATACGTCTCTCTTATGCTGTTGTTACTTGCTCTATCAACCCTCCTCACAACACCTATTGTCCTCATACATTTTGTTCCCAACACATCCACCCTGTCCTGCACATACCCATGCCTCGAATCCACACACCATCAAACACACTTATTTTCACCCTTCCAAATGACGAATTTATTTTCACGCAGTTCTCAATCCTCCCAGAACCTTTTCTTAGCTCAATCTCACTTCTAACTAACCTGTACCTCTGCATTGCTAAACCTAATTACCTAATTACCTTGCTCCTAGTAACATCTACGCTTAACTTACTCCTTTCACATAATCTCCCAAGTAACTAGGTTACTTGATCCTATCAAATCATGATTTTTTCCCCATTGAGCGTATATTGCTCGACAACATCAGAACCACCCATTACCTTACCCAATGACAGCAGCACACTGGGATTGCTACCACCTGTATAGACCAAGGTCATCGAAGGTACAAAGCTAAGTATGGTTAAGGGCGAACCGGAGGGAACGCCAGGCACTGAGTACCTTTGGTCACCAGTCCTGGATCCTCAGACAACCTCCAGTGACTCTACCGTCATTAGAAATGATCTGATCCTGTTAGGACGGCGCGACAACCATCACATTAGATTCAGTAGTGAGAGAAATCTAGAATAATAGTTTTATTTCTCCAGCACAGAAGTAGACAAATAAGGATATGTCTATGCTAATTATTCTTAAATGGTCGGCTTTTCGTTCATGGTCTGTACGAAGGAAACAAGCGAGTCTCCAATGCACAGTCCACGAAGTCCCCCCCACCACGAAAAGGTAGCCGACCGTCGGGGGGGAAAATATATGGTAAAATAATGTCTCTTTATATTAAAGAAAATTCCTTTCATTCTATAAAAACGAGATAAACTGAAGGTTCTGTGTCTTAACATCCCTGGACCATGGACATTGCAGGTCTTTCTTCATAAATATTTACATTTATTTGATCCTGTTCAATTATTTCTTGAACGATGTCCACGGCCCTCTCGTCAGACTGGGTGCCCATGTAATCATAGAATAGATTAAGAATGTATTCCCCTTCAATGTCAGGGTGTTTGGCTGTATAATCCATGAACGCCATACAATAATATGTGCACGAGTTGACTGAGTAACCCTGTAGGCAGTAATGCTGGAAGTAAGCAGTTGGTCTTCCAGACCTTAGTACAGCTTCCTGGATACCTTGAGGAATGGCTACTCCTGCAGGATCGAAAACAACAAACTCACCGTCTAGTCCTCTCCAGACAGCTATGGCGTGGCAGCCTTCGTCCTCTCTGTAAGGTAATCCAGGGGCCCACAAGGTATAATCCAGGTTAATGATACACATGATACCTTCCCCAGGGCGAAGAACGAAATCCTCAAACTCAGACAGAGAGAGAAACCTCCATGCTCGGCCAAAGGGACGACTTGTGGCCCGAATGATGTTCATGACATCCACCTCGTCCAGGCACCTCACCCCGTTCAGACGAGGGTAATATTGAGCGATTATCAAGACGTCCATCCCCAATGATGTCTGGGGAAGAAATGACTGACTTCCAAGCCGGAGCGGCCTTATATACCCCATGAACCCGGTCAGTCCAGATCAAACTGGATCAAACCAGATACACACACACACACACACACACACACACACACACACACACACACACACACACACACAAACCACACATAGGAGTAATAATGACATGGTGCAAATATATAAGGTTAAGAGAGGGAGTAACACAAAGGTAAAACTATCTCCCTGTAACATACAAACAGAGACAGACACACAGACAGATAGACAATGTGAAAGGAGAGAGTTGAAGGTAAATGTGAATCATAATGAGTTAATGATGTAACTTTCTGTGTTAGTGTCCAGTAATGATGATGCAACAGTGATCTGATACGAGAGTGTATTGTAGTGAAGATGTGACAGTGTTATGATACTAGAGGGTACAGTAGTAAAGATGTGAAAGTCATCTGATGTACCATATACTGTAGTGAAGATGCGGCATGTTCTGATGTTAGAGTGTATAGTAGTGACAATATGACAAACTTGATGTTAGAGTTTTGTTAGAGTACACAGTAGTGGAGATACGACAGTCCTCTACATTAGAGTGTGTCCAGTAGTGAAGATGTAGCATTTTTAAGATGTCTAGTGTATAATACTGACAATGTTACGGTGTCCTGATGTTAGAGTGTGCAGTAGTGATAATGCGACAGTGTTCTGATGTTAGTGTGTGCGTATTGATAATGTGACAGTGCTCTGATGTTAGTGTGTGCGTAGTGATAATGTGACAGTGTTCTGATGTTAGCGTGTGCGTAGTGATAATGTGACAGTGTTCTGATGTTAGTGTGTGCGTAGTGATAATGTGACAGTGTTCTGATGTTAGTGTGTGTGTCGTGATAATGCGACAGTGTTCTGATATTAGAGTGTATAGTACTGGCAACATGACAGTGTTCTGACGTTAGAGTGTACTGTAGTGATGATGTGACGGTCTCCTGATGATAGAGTATACAGAAGTGAAGATGTGACAGTCTCCTGATGTAAGAGTGGGCAGTAGTGATGACGTGGTAGTGTTCTGATGCTAATATGTACAGTGATGAAGATATAAGAGTGTTCTGATATCACAAGAGTGTAAAGTGGTGAAGATGTGACTGTTGTGACGTTAGAGTGTACATTGGTAGAGATGGGACAGTCTTCTGATGCTAATGTTTAGGGTAGTGAAGATATGACAGTCATCTGATGTCAAAAGAGTGATGAAGATATGAGTGCTCTGACGTTAGAGTGTACAGTAATGATGTGACAGTGTTCTGACGTTAGAGTGAACAGTAATGAAGATGTGACAATGTTCTCATGCAATTATGTATGGTAGTACTTCCTCTCCACCTGGAAGGTGCGCAACTACCGTGCATTGGATCTTGCTGATGTACAAAAGATCCCGGATTACGGGCTGAGTAAAACAGGTCTTTCATTGTCCATCAAGACAGAAACTAAGAGCCCGATGGTGGGAATGCCACAGATGTAAGTCAAGGAAGGCTGTATACTGCTGCGAATGAATGCGGAGAAAAGAGAATACTACGGTGTGCCTGTATCTGAGAAGGATGGGAGTGGAGAGGTGAGATATACCACAAGTAGGCCCACGACTCCAGAGCCATCAATTCATCAAGTATGTTTATCTATGAAATTGACAGAACATATGAACCTGAAGATGATTGCAGGTGACGCAAAGGTAATGAGGGAAAATGAAGAGTGAAGAGGATTGCATCATCTTGCAAATTATGGGCTGAAGAAGGTTATCAACATGGTCTTGACGCTAATGTTCAACATGTGAGGAGATTTATAGATAATGGATCATGAGGTGAGCTGGGTATCAACAGGTATTGATGAATATTAACATGTGATATTCCACTGTCATAAAAGGTTGGTGTAGGATCTACTGGTATTTGACCCCTTAGGGGACCATGATATTTGAAAGTTGAGCCACCTTCGGTGGTGCGGTGGGTTTAAAAGCGTTCTTTTTCGTGAAGGGAGTCGGGGTCTGTGATAACCTGCAGGGTGTGTTGTGTATAGGTCTGAGTACTTTTAGTGTTTCTGAGACATTTAGCACTAGAGATTTTTTTGTGGAATGTAATGAGAGGAGAAATAGTTTGGGCTGGGAAGTATCAGTTAAATGTGATTTTATTGTTTATTTCGAGTCAGATTGAATTTATGATTAGTACTGAAGTAGGTGGATCGGTCTTATCAAAGCACCACCGGCTGCACGAAGTCTGGCCACATTTGAATATATCACAAACAACTGTGTGCATGGGTCCACTACCCTCAAGAACGCTACAGGCTGCTTCTTTCCACTGCTTCTGTATAGAGACCGGCCACTCGAAGACTGGCTGCTATAATACCTCTTTATCTCTCACAGCTCAGCTGTGGAATTCTCTTTATTATCTTTTACCTTTACCTCTTCATATAACCTTTCGTCCTTGAAGAGTCATGTCTGCAAACGTTTGCGGCGCCATGATTAATCTCTACCTTCTTTTCCTTCAACGTTATTTCTTCCAACCGAGATAGTTTTGATTGGGCCATGTTATTTGCCCATGTTATGTTGGTAACAACAAACTAAACTAAGGATTGCTACTTCCACCGTGTCAGTGTTGGCACACGACCCCAGGTTATCTCCATGCCTTTCTTAATTACCAAGGTAATCTTATTACACTCATAATAAACTGAGAATTATTTTCTTGTAAGTATCACAGCAGGATTAGGTTCATCATCATCTGTGTAGCCAATATCACATCAATATGGTTCACGGGTCTGTATCTAAATGTACCAACAACGCCTGAACCCGTTAGTGACTTCAGAACTATTGGACCACATATGTACGTACATGAAGGATGTCGCTCACACGTATCATCATCCTTCCAGTGAGTGAAATCTGAGGAGTGATGATGATGGATCATTGTGTACGTTTGTATCAGGTCATCTCGTTAGCCAACTGCTCTCTGTACTCGTATCATTCCCAAAGATAAGTTATCCCTCCCGCGCTGTTTAGATCTAAACATATTCAGTTAAAAAGAAAACAATGTTACCTGATGATAGCAAAAGACGTAAAATTATCCAAGACCAACACTTCTAATCTTAGCAACTATTTAAGTCGAGAAAGATTTCCCCCAAATCAGACTTAGTATTTATAAAAGGATTGTTGACGTGGAGTCTGCCAAGGATGAAGTATTGTACGCACGACTTGAGACAACTATGAACAATAACATATATAGGTAACATTAAACACAATGTTAGGGACCAAATCAACTGGACGGTTTCATCAACAATCATGCCATATCAACCAGGACATATTTCATTCTTTAACATTAAAGCAACATATTTACATACATATCCTGTAATTGGTCCACGTAAGCCTAATGATCCTGATGAAGTAATTATGCAGATAAGAGATGATGGGAAATACTCTAACAATGATAAACTTGAAAAGAAAGTTAATGAGCATAAGTGACTCATCAGGTAAGCTCAAATATTTTTTCTTTAATTACAAAACTGTAGGTATCGGAGAAATATGGTATGTACGTCCTGATGTTTAAAACCTTCGCCTTTGTCTTTGTTGAGTTTGTAGAAAAATGTGGTTGTTTGTCATCTATTTGTCTTGGATTTATCCCATCCTTGTTTTGCTGGAACATTATTTGATGTCTTGCTTTATATTTGCATAGATTATTATATTTTTGAATGTTAGTGCTTGTTCTACTGGCGTCGTTAACTACATAATTTCATATAAGTGAACACTTTATTCATATTTTGCATACATTATTTTTTTTGTCTTTTATCTAATAATGTAAGGTGTAAAATTTATGATTTTAATTTCCTCTTATATGTTAATCTGTTGTTGGATGGACAGCCTAGTCTATATGTCATTTTCATGTATGAGAACTTCAATATTCTCTAGTTCTCTTTCTTTTTTTCTTTGCTTATATTATCTTAGCCTTGCATTTTCTTCTTTGTATTTTATTGTTTTTGTGTGATATTTTCATATCACATAGTACATGGGCAACATCTTTGGTTAGTTTCATCTTTGTGTTACGGGAAATTTGTTGTGTGTATATATTGTTATCCTCGTCTGGTATTTAGTTTTGTTTATTTTTTATTTTCACACTAAGTTAAGAGAAATTTCCCCCATTTGCCCATTACTCACCAGTACCATCAGTTCAGTATACTAATATTAAACACAGACCACCACTACGCCATACCGTGTTGTGATGAGACCTGAGGTCAGGTTAGCCTAGCCCTAATTATTGGCATAATGATTCATCTCTGATGATGATGATGCGTCCCTCACTCACACTGTCCGAAAACACACTTCACTCCAAGGACTGACACAGCCACACACACACACACACACACACACACACACACACACGCACAAATATACCAGTTTCTGAGTGACTTAAACATGGAGAAGAGAAGGGAATATGAACCTGAATATTGTAATAAAGATACTGGGTTCTGGGATCATGTTGTCTTGTGTGACGAAAATACGTTTACTTCTGACTGACGCTTCTAGAAATACTGGAGTGTGACGGTTAACATATACTCTCTCTCTCTCTCTCTCTCTCTCTCTCTCTCTCTCTCTCTCTCTCTCTCTCTCTCTCTGGAGCACAGGGTACAGAAATATATATAACGTTATATCGTTAAGATTAACATATCTAACATAAAGATTTCTATTTTGCAGATTAATGTTTTACGTGTAGAAATCAGTAATATCTTCAATAAAATAAAGATAATTGTGTCATTATTTATGTTGCAGGCTTTTTATCCGGGTTTTACACATTGAAAAAAGGCATATTTTAGAGAAAAGTAATGAAATTATTATTAACACAAGGTTCAAGGATTCTGTTATGAGTTTCTACTCTTCAAAATGTTAGCATCATCCACTGAGAAAACTTTGAAAAAACAGACTTTTATTTTGTGTGATGAAAACTAATGAAAGATTATTTACATTTTCCTTAAGAATATTCTTTATGAGTCAAATGAAAGTATTTCGTTGGATAAAAAGCTTACATCAGTAACAACGAGAGATAAACAATCATTATTCATAAACTTTATCTTTGATGAATTAAAGTTCATCAAATGACAGATAAAGATTATTATATACAATTTCCAACAATCTTATTGACATCATAAAACCAAATATAATTAATAAATTTTTCAAATCATCAAAAGTAAAAAGAAGAAGCCGTCCGGAGGTGACTTGTTACCCCCGGTGTAAACACTTATAGGCGGAATCCGGTAACACCTCTTGAATAGCATGTGGAAGACAGAGTAGAGTGGCTAGGCTGTGGAGCATGTTCTCCACTTCAACTGACTAATGATATGTTAAGACAACACAAACCACATACATCCATTGTGAGGATGGAATCAGGGATGAAACATCTATAACTAGAAAGGTTAAAGATACAAAGATGGTGAAATACCTTTACCCAGGATCAGTAGCACCTGTGGTAATGGACACAGCTTTGTAATGCTTGATCACTTACAACTGATCAACTTTAATACGAAACTCTTAGGTATTGTCCCTCAGGAAAACTTTTTATAAATATTTATAAAACACATATATATGTTAGATATACACTATCTCTAGAATATATCTTTACCTGGGACGTGTAACACTTGTGTGGATAGACACAACTTTGTAATGCATGATCCATTACACGAAATGAACTTCACTAACGAAGAGTTATACAACGCGTTGTTGGAGAACATTAATCAAATACCTATACAGAATTTTTATGTTAGATAAGAGGCATTAATTAGAAGTGAACATAAGAAATGATGATGAAAGAAAAGGACGTAGATGTAGATGTTTTATTAAGAGATGAAATATTCCTGCCTTAAATGGTCTCTCTTATAATTGATTTTCTGTTAGATACAAACATGCTAATGTAATCTGTTCCTTATGATCATAAATGTTTATGTTTTTAAAACGTTTTTATCATGTCTTAAGGATTCTGGCTTACAGATCTTGGTTCTGAACAACCATTATAATGCAACACAATACATATTTACCATAAACAAATCATTTATCACAATAACCATTATGTTTGTACCAGATTCTTTAAGTCCTCAATCACGTTTGTTAATATATAAGAAATTCTTTCTCCACATCTCAATACATAACATATATCTACACGTGTGGAAATATATGTATATGTTTTTATATTTTTTTCCTCATCTTTTCTAATCAACGTACAAGGTATATGTCTAAAGAAAATACTGGATAAAATCCTAAGTTATGTGTGTGTGTGTGTGTGTGTGTGTGTGTGTGTGTGTGTGAGCACACATAGTAAAGGTTAAGGGACGGGACAACACGAGTGTACAACTCTCTCCCGTAATACATAAATATTAATCACACACACACACACACACACACACACACACACACACACACAGAGCGGCGCCAGGCTGGAGGCGGGGCATCGTGACGTCACAGGCAAGTCCCTCCCCCCGCCAGATCCAAACATGTGTTGTGTCTGGTGATGGCGGTTCAAGATTTCCCACATTAATATTGATCTTTATATTATCATCCACTCCCAAAGTCACCTGGCATTCTTGTGTTTCAACAACAGACGTGATATATGCAACACCAGGCAAACATTGTACCATTATCTGATAGGTTAATTGGTGCACAATCAAGAACCAGTGAATTTCATCGCCGCCATAAGTAAGTAAGGAAGGTGACTTTAATGATGATAAATACGACCTGGTATGGCTGTGTCTACACACTACCGCCATCTGGTCAACCTGGTACATATGATCATTTAAACTCTGACATTTAAACACAATCTTTGAAAATCACTCCCACAAACACGAACTTAAAATCCATCCATTCAACTCCGTCATTTATTCAGGAACATTTAGTATTCGAGCGTTATCATTTCAGCTGCGTTATTTGATCAGAGACTTTTAAACTACATTATATAAAGACAAACCTTGAAAGTATGTCATTTAAACGAAAATTTGTGCAAAGCGTCATTGAAACTTAAACTTTTGATCCCGTCAATAACTTTAAAATTCTCTCAAACAACTGCGAACTTTTAAACTCCGTCAAATTGCAGCTGTTTTAGGAAATGTCTCATTTAATTGAAAAATATTATAGTCACTTAATTCAAGGATATCCTTTGAAGTCTGTCTTTATATAATGAACCATCAAACTCCGTCTCTGGAAATAAACATAAGCTTTAGTTCAGTTACTGGAAAGGAAGTTTGTACATTCTATTGAAGTCCATCACTTAACGCGAACTTTTAAATGCTTCCATTTAGCTGGGCCATTCATTCCCTGGCTACCATTCATAATATGGCCTTTTAAACTCTGTGTCTACGATGTTCTGTTCACCGTTGTCCACAGTATCGAGATAGCACCAGGAACATAAGGTAATGCTTCATACCCTCACATACATTCCTTACCTGTCATATGTAATGCAACGAAAACACAGCCCACAGTCCACAACCAGGCCCTACAACCCTGTCCGTGGTTTACCCCATTTGATTCATATGTCCTGCTTCAGTTCACTGATAGCAGGTCGTCCCCTGTAAATCACATCGCCCCAGTTCACTTTATCCTATACACGCCTCTCACGTGACCTTGAGCATATTCAGGCCCTGATCACTCAAACTCTTGTTCACTTCCTCCATCCATCTCCAATATGGTCGCCCTATTCTTGTCCCCTACACTTCTGACACATGTATCCTCTTTTAACCTCCCCTCACTCACTCTCTCCAAATGTCTAAACCATTTCAGTACACCTTCTTCAGCTCTCTCAATCATGCTCTATTTATCATCACACATCTCTCTTACCCTATCATTACTTACTGGATCAACCCGCGTCACACCACATGTTGTCCTCAGACATTTCATTTTCAACACATTCACTCTATCATCAAATCTTCCTCATACTGTCTCTACCTTCACCGCCGACTGACATCACTGTTGAAGCTCAGAAATGTCTATACCATCTTTATTGTACCTGGGCCGCGCCCCAGCCATGTCCTCCTGACTAACTAGAGCCACACACACACACACACAGGCACCAGCTGGACACAATACAGAACACAACACACACAATCCTCCTGGGTCCATCTCACACCACCTACCAAGATGTGCTCATCTGGCTGACCACGTCCACCCCACCAACACCACCAGCTAACCCCCTGCACCCCATCACCTCCACCCCCGGCACAATGACCTCTCTCTCTCTCTCTCTCTCTCTCTCTCTCTCTCTCTCTCTCTCTCTCTCTCTCTCTCTCTCTCTCTCTCTCTCTCTCTCTCTCTCTCTCCTCATCCCCCCGCACCGCCGTTCGTCAGTACACTCGACTTGTACCAATCACAGCTGGAACACAGAGATATAAGACCAGTCCTATACCTGTTATTGTGAACGTCATCAACAATCCAGGAACAAGTACACAAGCTAAGCAAGTAAACTGCTGCTCAGTTTTCCACTTATCGACTTAGTTAAGACAAACAAAATATCACCAGGTGTACCACAGTGGTGTGTGCCCGACTGACTCAGTAACATCATTACTGGAACTCCACCAGAGTTTGTGTTGTCGCTTACCCCTCCGGAGCCACAGTCGACCGACCTCACATAAATAGCAATTGATAGTTTGAGGAAAATAATGATTCCTGCCTTAAAGGTCAATAGTGAGGAATGGTCGGTCTTCAAGATTATTGCTCTGATGTTAACAAACATGGCCAAGTGAATCTTGTCATTTGTAGTAGAAACGTTAATTCTATTATGGAAGTGAGCAATGGAAGGAGTGATGCACATTGATCAGGTGGAGGAAGTAGGTGAGGTAAGGTGTGATGGTCAGTCACACCATTTACATGTTGGTCACAGGAAGAGTTTAGTAAACACTATCGTCTCTCACAAGAATGAACCAGGTTTGTTCTGGAGAAGATAAGAGGGAGGCAGGAGGGAGGGAGGGAGGCTGCCTAGATGGAAGAGGTCAATTATGGTAAGATTACTGGAATGATTGACATTATTATATCTGATGTAGGAATAATGAGCCTCATAGTTTGCCTGATCTTCGTAACGTTCATCACGATCACTTTATGTAATAACTCACAATGATATATAATCTCCACATCTCACACCCTCACTCATACTCTAGTTCTTTAATATAACACCAGTGCAAAACAAAATGGCTCAGTAACTAAAGATATTAGCGCCGTGTGCCTTAATTACTAATTCATCCACTATTCTTAATAAAAATAACAAGAACATTCATCTACCGAGGCTTCTAATGAATCTAATAGTCTATCAATGATGACATTTATATTCATCTTCCTTCAACCTTCTGAAATGTTAATCTTCTTTCATGTGTGACCTTAAAATCAGTTCAGGTTTTGCCACACTAAAACATTAAATTCATCAACTTGTTATTTTCAACTACTTTCCCATTCCAACTGAGTGGAGCAAGACAACCCTTTTTTATTGAAGGATAAGTTATGAAGGTTCACTTCTCTACTCTCGTCCCAAGCCTCTCTCTCCTGTCCTGCCTGACTCTCGTCCCAAGCCTCTCTCTCCTGTCCTGCCTGATTCTCGTCCCAAGCCTCTCTCTCCTGTCCTGCCTGACTCTCGTCCCAAGCCTCTCTCTCCTGTCCTGCCTGACTCTCGTCCCAAGCCTCTCTCTCCTGTCCTGCCTGACTCTCGTCCGATGCCTCTCTCTCCTGTCCAGCCTGACTCTCGTCCCAAGCCTCTCTCTCCTGTCCAGCCTGACTCTCGTCCCAAGTCTCTCTCTCCTGTCCTGCCTGACTCTCGTCCCAAGCCTCTCTCTCCTGTCCTGCCTGACTCTCGTCCGATGCCTCTCTCTCCTGTCCTGCCTGACTCTCGTCCCAAGCCTCTCTCTCCTGTCCAGCCTGACTCTCGTCCCAAGCCTCTCTCTCCTGTCCTGCCTGACTCTCGTCCGATGCCTCTCTCTCCTGTCCTGCCTGACTCTCGTCCCAAGCCTCTCTCTCCTGTCCTGCCTGACTCTCGTCCCAAGCCTCTCTCTCCTGTCCTGCCTGACTCTCGTCCGATGCCTCTCTCTCCTGTCCAGCCTGACTCTCGTCCCAAGCCTCTCTCTCCTGTCCTGCCTGACTCTCGTCCGATGCCTCTCTCTCCTGTCCTGCCTGACTCTCGTCCCAAGCCTCCTCCGCCTGTCCTTCCTTTTTCACATAAAGTCTCTCTCTTTCAAATCCTCACTTTCCTCACAAACCTATCTCATGTTCAGACTCCCTCATCCCAAGCCTCTCTCTCTGGTACAACCCAACCCTCATCCCAAGCCTCTCTCTCTGGTACAACCCAACCCTCATCCCAAGCCTCTCTCTCTGGTACAACCCAACCCTCATCCCAAGCCTCTCTCTCTGGTACAACCTAATGCTCATCCCAAGCCTTTCTTTCCTTCAAAGCCTCACTCTCCGGCCAAACATCTTGTGTTCAGCCTCTCTCATCCCGAGACTTTCTCTCCTACAAAGCCTCACTCTCATCCCAGGCCTCCCTCTCCCTCCCTCTACACCAGCGGTATTCCAACATTTTCAGTGTTGCAGGTCTACATGAATTTGGGGAAGAATTAGAGAAATTATGGAACTCTTTATAATGTGTCTCATTTTCTCAATGTTGCTTGAAACCTTACAATTGCACATGCCGGGCTACCACAATAACCGCCACCTGATTGCCACTCTCCTGGAGGAGGAGGAAGAAGCCGATGTTGTGATAGTAAACATCACATGATGTATCACTAATGGTCATAAGATCAAACATTATGGCTACACATCCCGACAATCACCAGACTGTGTGTGGCACAGCACGAAGGACGGAGTCGCCCGCCAGTCTTGTACGAAGCACAATACAATATCTCACTACTTCCTGCCGCTTTCAATACTTTCTATCAGTCAAGATACTCACTATAACTATTCGAATACTATGTACTCGGATAAACTTTAAGCCTGGCCGGGGTGTACTGGTGATGCCTTTGACCTAAAATGTAAGTTCAAGCCCGTAGGCCGACCTTGGACATAGCTTGAATCCTTTTGTGTTCACTATAATCATCTTTATTACATCTCCTCTCCTTAATCCCTTTATCTTCACTATGCAAGGCTTATCATAATCTTTACTACAACCTCATCTTCATATGACCTTATCTTGACTAAGCTGGTTTCAAGGAAGGCTTTAGATTTTACCCGCTCACACAAACAACGTACTTACACGGGACCCCACGAGTGTAAAACCCCCTCCTAATACAGTGCAAATAGATGATTACACACACCTACACACCACCACCACCACTAACAATACACAGAGAAATAGCCTTTTCGGTTGCCTTTGGATCCGCCCTTGAACGTAGTTTGAAGGATTTGGGGGATCAGGTCAATAAGGTTAAATTCACTGCAACCTCATATTCACTAATGTGTATATTCACTACTAGCTTATTTTCACGAAATATATCTTCACTATACCCTATTCTTCACTACACCGTTATTTCTACCATACCATCATCATTGCATTCCCTGATGTTCACTAAAAGTAGTTCTTATCTTCACTACATAATCATTTTGAATAAACTTTACTCCTTGATAACCCTTATCTCTACTACATTCGTATCTTCACTACATTCGTATCTTCACTACAACCTATCTTGACAATATCCTTATCATCACTATACTCTTCTTCACTACACTCTCATCTTAACATCATCCTTCTGTTTACCGAACTTAGTTCAAAGTCTGACTTGAACGTAGCTTTGGAAAGTTTGTGTTCCTCATTGTGTTACCTCCTTAGTATCATTGTAAAGGCAATTGTCACCACTCCCTAACTAAACCCTTATCGTCACTACACTCTCATCATTATCATTACTTCTTGATATTCAATACAAAATTTTAACATATACATCTATCTTCACTACAGAATAATTTTCATTGCACCTTAATCTTCATTACTCCTTGTTTCACCTACATCCGTATCTTCCATTCATTCTTATATCTTATATTAGTTACATCTTTACAATATCTTTATGTCTTCTCTGTTCCGTCTTTTGAAAAATTGAAAATGAGAGTAAAGGATTTCCGGCCTTCTGCTCCCTCCCCTTTTAAGCGCCTTGTACGACACGGAGGGAATACGAGGCAAGTATACTTTCTTCCCTATCCCCAGGGATAACAGCATCTGGTGTTCCCAGACGGTCACCCATCCAAGTACTAACCAGACCCAACGTTGCTTAACTTCTCTGATCGGACGATATATATATATATATATATATATATATATATATATATATATATATATATATATATATATATATATATATATATATATATAAAAGACTGAAAACAATGAATTTTCCCAAATAAAAAATGGAGGCGCCGAGGTTTGAACCCGGGTCCTCTCGCATGCCAAGCGAGTGCTCTACCACTGAGCTACGCCCCCAAGAACATAGTTTGTGACATATTATTATATGAAGTACTGACATTACCACGGCAAAATAGTGTTTGACCGACCGTTGCCGACTTGCCGGCAAAATAACCACAGGGTAAATCTCCATGTTGCTGTCGTGTTTTCCTCTCAATTTTCCACGAAGAAATGAGTTTTACTTTTTTATTGTCGATGCAATAGACTGGAACTAAACAATAGACTGGAAGTAAACAATAGACTGGAACTAAGCGGACCTGGTATGAGGTCAGAGCCCTCATTATCATCCCTGCTAACTACCGGAAGCAGATTAAGTCGTTCCACAACCGATGTCCGGCCCATGTTAACTCTGATGTGCCCAGCAGTTGGAGGAGGATCGCCAGAAGCTTCTGGAAGATTTCAAGGACGTCTTGGTGGACCTGACCCTTTCAGATAAGGTCGAAAACCCTAATTCATTGTGAAGATCTTCACTATAACGTTGGATGAACATACTGAATGTTGCACACATGTGATGCGGACAAAATGAAACAAGAAAAGACAAAAATTATGTCTGGTGTGGGTCTCGAACCCACGACCTTAAGTGTGTAAGACTCACGCTCTACCACTGAGCTAACCAGACAATAGAAAATACGTCTGTTTCTTCAATTTGAATTAATGAAAATCTTTGCGAGGCAGCGTTAAGAAAAGAGAGATGTCTAACGAAATTTACTTGCTTGGCTTATTCTTCTGTTCCTCATTATCGAAAGTAAACATACTGATGGATATATATATATATATATATATATATATATATATATATATATATATATATATATATATATATATATATATATATATATTATCCCTGGGGATAGGGGATTAAGAATACTTCCCACGTATTCCCTGCGTGTCGTAGAAGGCGACTAAAAGGGGAGGGAGCGGGGGGCTGGAAATCCTCCCCTCTCGCTTTTTTTTTTTTTTTTCCAAAAGAAGGAACAGAGGGGGCCAGGTGAGGATATTCCAAAAAAGGCCCAGTCCTCTGTTCTTAACGCTACCTCGCTAACGCGGGAAATGGCGAATAGTTTAAAAGAAAGAAAAAAAATATATATATATATACATTGGAAAGGATCACAATTTTGCACGTGATCAAGTATACTCTTATGAGTCCACTAGGAAAATAAACACGATAAGTTCCCAAGTGCACTTTCGTGTAATACTCACATCATCAAGGGAGACACAAGAGAGAAATATAACAGTCAGTTGATATACAACGAAGAGACGTAGCTAGGACGCCATATGGTAAACATGTGATTGTCCAAGACAGACAACAAGCGTATCATAAACTTATTATGTGGACAAGAAGGTGAATTGTTTACAAATTTTATCAACTTTAAAGTTATCCAATTTGTATAGACCATCACTAATATTAAGACTATAATTCTTTGTGTATTCAGAAATAGATGATTCAATGATATTTCTCGTGGTGCTGGAGTTAGAGTTAATAACTGAGATGGCATTATTAACTCTAATTCCAGTACCACGAGAAATATCATTGAATCTTCTATTATTAAATACACAAAGAATTATAAACCTTAAAGAAGCAACATGGCGGTCAAAAATAAGCTTTAGGAATGAAGTTTATGAATGGAATATCAGTGAGACGATCCAAATGACGAATGAATGAGAGCGTAGTCAACATACAATATAAAAGGACATATTATGAATGGCAACCAGGCAAGTAACGGCCCAACTGAATGGAAGGATTTAAAAGTTCGCGTTATATGACGAATTTTGATAGATTATTCAAATTTCCATTCCAGTTATGAAACTTAATGGTTGTGTTCAGTTCTAGAGACAAAGTTTAAAGGTTTGTGTTTCAGAGATGAACCACAAAGGATATCGTTAAATTAACTGACATTAAAATTTGTCAATTAAGTGAATCATTTTGTACAATAGCTGTAATTTGACAGAGTTAAAAGTTCGCATTTTCATTACAATTCTAATTCAAAAGTTTGAGTTTCAATGATGGTTTGCACAAGCTTAACGTACATTTAAGTTTTGTGTTTATATGACGTATCTTAAAGGACTCTGGTAAAATAACGCAGCTGGAAGGTTTACGTTCAAATGACGGTGTTTAAATGTTTATTGATGAATGGTAGATTTAAATGGATAGATTTTAAGTTCGCGTTTTCATGAGCGACTTTAAACCTTGTGGTTGAATGTCACAGTTTAAATGTTGGTATGTACAATGTTGACCAGATGGCGGTAGTGTGTAGACACAGCCATACCAGGTCGTATTTATCATCATTAAAGTCACCTTCCTTACTTACTTATGGCGGCGATGAAATTCACTGGTTCTTGATTGTGCACCAATTAACCTATCAGATAATGGTACAATGTTTGCCTGGTGTTGCATATATCACGTCTGTTGTTGAAACACAAGAATGCCAGGTGACTTTGGGAGTGGATGATAATATAAAGATCAATATTAATGTGGGAAATCTTGAACCGCCATCACCAGACACAACACATGTTTGGATCTGGCGGGGGGAGGGACTTGCCTGTGACGTCACGATGCCCCGCCTCCAGCCTGGCGCCGCTCTGTGTGTGTGTGTGTGTGTGTGTAGTCCCTGGGTTCATGTTGGCCACAGCCACCCACTGGCCGGTGGTCAGGTCAGTGGGCGGTGTGTGTGTGTGTGTGTGTAGCCCCTGGGTTCATGTTGGCCACAGCCACCCACCGGCCGGTGGTCAGGTCAGTGGGCGGTGTGTGTGTGTGTGTGTGTGTGTGTAGCCCCTGGGTTCATGTTGGCCACAGCCACCCACCGGCCGGTGGTCAGGTCAGTGGGCGGTGTGTAGCCCCTGGGTTCATGTTGGCTACAGCCACCCACCGGCCAGCCGGGCGGTAGTTTATAACTAAGACTGGTAGTTTCACATGCCACTTGGAGTGTCCCTCACTACAGAACTTGAGCAGCTCTTATCCTGAGGTGGAGCAGTTGATCCTCTCCACCAGGCTGGTACACTTGGTCTGCACCAGGTGGCTCCCTCCTGGTCATCCTGAGTGGTTGGTTGCTGTGTTGGATTTAATGACCACTGACTTGTGAAGGTCATTAGGCCAACCATCATTTTATCAACTGATAAAACATGAAGCAACGCCAAATATTACATGATCCATCTAAACTATTGAGAATGATCAAGTCTGATATTGTTACGTTACGTCATCCAGTCTTGCCACTCACATGTTACGGTAATCACGACTACATACATAGTGTTGTTACGACTGATATTACTGTATGTACTGTAGTAAAGTACTGTGGTTATGTGGACACCAGACGAGACCATCATTATGATGTGTAACCATCATGTATCTATAATGCTTCTATAACCAGCATGATCAAGAAGGTTATAACAACATTATCCTTGTGTCACCAACATGTATCTATAATGCTTCTATAACCAGCATGATCAAGAAGGTTATAACAACATTATCCTTGTGTCACCAACATGTATCTATAATACTTCTATAACCAGCATGATCAAGAAGGTTATAACAACATTATCCTTGTGTCACCAACATGTATCTATAATACTTCTATAACCAGCATGATCAAGAAGGTTATAACAACATTATCCTTGTGTCACCAACATGTATCTATAATACTTCTATAACCAGCATGATCAAGAAGGTTATAACAACATTATCCTTGTAGTTGTTGGATCAGTGTAGAGCAGAGCAATACCTGGTGAACATTACTTCCTGGTTGGTGGCCGCCATAAATACCACCAGTGTTTATAAGCTCACACATCACCAGGGGTTAAGATATGGTGTTATCCCTCACTGCTCTATATAGCACCAGCCACGGTGGCTGGGCCTCCAGCTTATACCTCACTCCTACTCTTCTATATCCCTAACTTCCTTGTGATCATCTCACTTTGAATAACTAGATCTTCACATAACAGTTGTTTGTTGTTGTTGTTGTTGTTGTTGTTGTTGTTGTTGTTACATGTTGTAGGTTTATGTTCTGCCACTGGACGACTCGTTCTCTGATCTTACCCAACAAGTAATTTGTTGTGTCGAGGTTCGTCAGGTGTTTATCATACGGAGTCTGTAACACGTAAGTCTGTCTATCGTTCACTATACTGGATAGTAACTGGTAAAGGTTATTAAAGATATCTACACCAGAATCTGTGCCACACAACAAAACATACAAATCACGATATTTGCAACATGATAACATGTTTGACCATCAGCAGGTAAGGTCATCAAGCCGCACCATACATACGTCAGACAGTAACATCAGTTGTATAACAGGATGTATATATGTTGTTGGATTTAAGGGCTATCACCTAAAGGTCATGAAGCCAGAATGTGAACCATAACCACTTATGAGTGGAGTCCGGTAACACCTATTGTAGCATTATGTCTCAAACAGAATACAGTAGTCAGTTTCATATAAGTATTCTGCACTTCAACTGATTAATGCTATGATAAGGATGAAGAGAATTACAAACCATGAATACTCATTGTAAGGATCACATCAATGATGAAACATATATAACTAGAAGTGTTGAGGAAACAAAGATGGTGAAATACCTTGACCCGCCCGGGATCACTAGCACCTGTGGCAATGGACACACCTTTGTAATGCTTGATCACTTACAACTGATCAACTTTATTACGAAAGCCTTAGGTATTGTCCCTCAGAAGAATGTTTTACAAATATCTATAGAAGACGTATCTATGTTAGATAGACGCCATTTCTAGGAAATATCTTCACCCGGGACGTGTAACACTTGTGTGGATGGACACAACTTTGTAATGCATGATGTATTGCACGAAATGAACTTCACTAACGAAGACTCATACAACGCCTCGCTGGAGGACATTCAACAAATCTCTATACCGAATTTTTATTATAGATACAAGATTTTTGTTGAAAGTAAACATAAGATTTATGATAGAAAAGGGACGTAATAGTATATAGTTTGTTACGAAAATGAAATACTCCTGCCTTAAACTAGCTCTCTTGTGTTGTTTTTCTTTTAAATCCCCAGAGGAGAAAATGTTCTGTTGTTTATGATAATATAGATTTGTTTTTATCACCTTATTTGAATTTCTTATAATCTTTACTGATTCTAGCTGAAACGCATTGGTTTAAACAACCATTAAAGTTCAACACAATATATAGTCCTTATAAACAAATAATCTATCAGAACAACATTATGTTTCATCAAATTCCTTAAGTCTTCTGTAACATTTTGAAGCACATAACATTTTCACAAGTCTCATCTAGCGCACCACTCTCTTCACCCCAACATTCTTCTTTTCTGAAAATCCCTACAGATCTTCACCATTGCCTCCACCAGATAATCTTATACTTAGTCGCTGTCTCCAGCGCTAGAAGGTAGTTCAAGGAAACAGACGAAAGAATGGCACCAACCCACCCACATACACATAGACATACATACACGTCCACACACGCACATATACATACCTATACATTTCAACGTAGACAAACAAATACATACACAAACATATACGTATATACCCATGTACATATCCATACCTGCTGCCTTTAACCATTCCCATCGCAACCCCGCCGTATATGAAAATGACCGCTCAAAATCTTTTTACACTCAGTCCTTCCGCCTCCAATTTGGTCTCCCACTTCTCCTCATTCCTTTTAACATTGACACATATATCCTCTTTGTCAATCTTTCCTCACTCATTCTCTCCATGCGACGAAACCATTTCAATACACCCTCTTCTGTTCTCTCAACCATACTCTTTTTATTACCACACATCTCTATTACCCTTTCATTACTTAAACCACCTCACATAACATATTGTCCTCAAACATCTCATTTCCTACACATCCAACCTTCTCCGCAAAACCCTATCTATAGCCCACGCCTCGCAACCATAGAACATTGTTGGAAGCACTATTCCTTCAAACATACTCATTTTTCCTTTTCGAGATAATATTCTTTCCCTCCAGCATACACATTCTTCAACGCTCCCAGAACCTTCGCTCTCTTCCTCAACCAATGACTCGCTTCCGCTTCCATCGTTCCATCCGCTCTCAAGTCCACTCACAGATATCTACAACACTTCACTTTCTTCACTTTTCTCCATTCAAACTTACCCTCCAATTAACTTGTCCCTCAACCCCACTGAACCTAATAACCTTGCTCTTATTCACATTTACTTTTTTCTTTCATACACTTTACCAAACTCAGTCACCAGCTTCTGCAGTTTCACACCCGAATCAGCCGCCAGCGTTGTATTATCAGTGAACAACAATTTACTCACTTCCCAAGCCCTCTCATCTACAACAGACTGCATACTAGCCCCTCTCTCCAAAACTCTTGCATTCACCTCCCTAACTACCCCATCCATAAACAAATTTAACTACCATGGCGATCCCACGCACCCCTGATGCAAACAGACATTCCCTAGGAACCAATCACTTTCCTCTCTTCCTACTTGTGCACATGCCTTACATCCTTTGTAAAAGCTTTTAACTGCTTCTAGCAACTTGCCTTCCACAGTGGATCTGTATCCACCCTATCCTATTCCTTCTCTAGATCCATAAATGCTACCTAAAAGTCCATCTGTATATCTAAGTGTTTCTCACATACATTCTTCAAAGCAAGAATAATAGTAATAATGATAATAATAACGATAACAGTAATGGCAATAGTAATAGTAATGATAATGTGATAATGATAATAATGATAATAATAATGATAATAATAATAATAATAATAATAATAATAATAATAATAATAATAATAATAATAATAATAATAATAATATAATAATAAGATAATAATGATAATAATAATAATAATAGAGATAATAATAATGATAATAATAATAATAACAATAATGATAATGATAATAATAATAATAACAATAATAATAATAATAATAATAATAATAATAATAATAATAATGATAATAACAACTTATGCGTACATATATATTTCAGCGCATACATACACAGACAGCGAGACAGTGGCAGGAATACACAACAAAGGCCACATTCGTTCACACTCAGTCTCTAGCTGTCTTGTGTAATGCACCGAAACCATAGCTCCCTTTACACATCAAGGCCTCACAGACCTTTCCATGGTTTACCCCAGACGCTTCACATGCCCTGGCAATCTTTCCTCATTCATTATCTCCATATGTCCAAACCATTTCAACACACCCTTTTCTGCTGTGGACCACTTTAACAAAGGTTACTACGTATTTACCCAATTTCGACGTCATTTGAATCAGGTAAATTGCTGGACGAAGAAGTACTATGGCAGCGGTTACCACTGTGCGCAGGACCAAAACTGTTACTACAACGGCGCCTCCAGCCAACAGCCTACAACAGAAAATCAAACTGAGTGCTGCAACGATGAAGAATTCCTCGATGAGGCCCCCAGGAGAGAGAGGATTCTTAATGTGTTGTTGGTAATGATTGTGCCATAGTCTTCAAGATCGCTGCTACTCTGAAGACAACTGACCATACAGAGATGCTGACCTTTGTGACCATCTTTACGATGAGTACAAGAATGCCAGTGAGCATCATCTTTGCCACCTCCACGACAAGTACCACAACTATCTCATCCAAGAATATTCTATGGACTTTCTGTGTGACCTGCACAGCGTAGTCAGCCTTTCTAATGATAGGAACCATTACCTCCACCACCACCATTCTCACGAGGATGATGAACACTAAGAGGAACATAGTCACCTGGAATATGAGTTCCCGCACGATATTCCTCACAACTCTCCGCACAAGACCTACGAGCCATCTTATTGCGCTCACAACCAGTGGGTCCATCACGCTCAAGAACTCCTGTTCGAGAACGAAGCAGGTGACTACAATGACCCAGATGGTGTAAAGTGCCAGGCGAACACTCTTACGAAGACATGAGAGAAACACACGCCTGCACATACCCACAAGGTACAACAATGCCGGTGCAAAATATGGGAGGGTAACCAATGACCAGGTGGATCCACTGCGCCATGGTAGCCGGTCCAGGAGCATGAGCAGCATTTCCTTAGGTTTTGTTGATCCAATCTTTGGCAGGACACGTTGAACGTTTTTGTGCACAATGCACATGATGATGGATGATCTGTTTTTGTTTTAGTGAGAGATTGTTGATGACATGTTCTCTTGATATCCGGGATAGGTAATATAGTATGGTTGTAAACTTTGTATGGTTGTAGTTATGTTTTTGTATTGTCTCGAGTAGTTATGATAATACTTTTGGTAGGCATGAATATGAGCACATCAAGGATGGTTAATCCTGTTAAAATATAGGGTAGTTATGATAACCTTGAAGACAGGAAGAGGCGTGTGTTTTGATAGGGAAGTGTAGTGTGCTATGTAGAGTAAGGTAAATATTTGATAATGATATGTGTATGGGAAAGACGTGACCATCTTTTATCACACACGATAGATCACTACTGCTGTATTGTACGTAATGTACAGTAATGATAATACATAAGTTAGATTGGTGATACAATTGTATGTTATGGATGGTAAAGATGACAGTGATCAAAATTACAGTGAATTTATTCATGAAAGTGATAATTATGCCACTGGCGGGGATTGGAAACTGTGTTAAGGGAATAATAACATTTCTTATTAATAAACCAAAACGCCAACATTGTTTCCCTTGATAGTATCACATGCCATCCTGTTCACTCACGGGTCAGGTTAAGAGCCATCTTCACTACACACTTTACATTACTTGAAGATGTTTTTGGCCTGCTGGCGCTTACAGGATCATATCAAGCATATCTTCACTATACTATGGCGATATTCATTATTGAAGAGAAAAATGAAATTAATCGCACAACCAAGATGCTTTCCTCATACAAGGATAATTGTTTATCTTATGTATGACATATACACATGCATACTTGCTTGCCTTCATCCATTTCTTGCGCTACCCGGCCCCACAGGAAACAGCACCGATATTAACAAACGTGACTGAGGACTTAAAGAATCTGGTAAAACATAATGGTCATTGTGATGAATGATTTGTTTATTATAGTTATGTATTGTGTTGCATTATAATGGTTGTTCAGAACCAAGATCTTTAAGCCTGAATCCTTAATGTTATATAAGAAATGATAAAACGTATCAAAAAATAAACATTTATGATTATAAAGAACAGAATGCATTATCATGTGGGTATCTAAGTGAAAATACAATACAAGGAGCTAGTTTAAGGCTGGAGTATTTCATCTTTTAACAAAATATTTACCTCTACCTCCCTTTTCTTTCATCATCTTTTTTATGTTTACTATCATGAAATGCCTCTTATCTTACATAAAAATTCTGTATAGGTATTTGATTAATGTTCTCCAACGACGCGTTGTATAACTCTTCGTTAGTGACGTTCATTTCGTGTAATGGATCATGCATTACAAAGTTGTGTCTATCCACACAAGTGTTACACGTCCCAGGAAAAGATATATTCTAGAGATAGTGTATATCTAACATATGTATGTGTTTTATAAATATTTATAAAAACTTTTCCTGAGGGACAATACCTAAGAGTTTCGTATTAAAGTTGATCAGTTGTAAGTGATCAAGCATTACAAAGGTGTGTCCATTGCCACAGGTGCTACTGATCCTGGGTAAAGGTATTTCACCATCTTTGTATCTTTAACCTTTCTAGTTATAGATGTTTCATCCCTGATTCCATCCTCACAATGGATGTATGTGGTTTGTGTTGTCTTAACATATCATTAGTCAGTTGAAGTGGAGAACATGCTCCACAGCCTAGCCACTCTACTCTGTCTTCCATATGCTATTCAAGAGGTGTTACCGGATTCCGCCTATAAGTGTTTACACCGGGGGTAACAAGTCACCTCCGGACGACTTCTTTTTACTTTTGATGATTTGAAAAATTTATGAATCATATTTGGTTTTATGATGTCAATAAGATCGTTGGAAATTGTATATAATAATCTTTATCTGTCATTTGATGAACTTTAATTCATCAAAGATAAAGTTTATGATCATTGATTGTTTATCTCTCGTTGTTACTGAAGTTTTTTTATCTAACAAAATACTTTCATTTGACTCATAAAGAATATTCTTAAGGAAAATGTAAATAATCTTTCATTAGTTCTCATCTGTCATTTGATGAACTTTAATTCATCAAAGATAAAGTTTATGATCATTGATTGTTTATCTCTCGTTGTTACTGAAGTTTTTTTATCTAACGCAATACTTTCATTTGACTCATAAAGAATATCCTTAAGGATAATGTAAATAATCTTTCATTAGTTCTCATCACACAAAATAAAAGTCTGTTTTTTCAAAGTTTTCTCAGCAGATGATGCTAACATTTTGAAGAATAGAAACTCATAACTTAGAATCCATGAACCTTGTGTTAATAATAATTACATTACTTTTCTCTCAACAATACTTTTTTTCAGTATGTAAAACCCGGATGAAAAGCCTGCAACATAGATAATGACACAATTATCTTTATGGTATTGAAGATATTACAAATTTCTACACGTAAAACATTCATCTGCAAAATAGAAATCTTTATGTTAGATATGTTAATCTTAACGACATCTCGGCCATGTGTTAACCACGTGGTTGATGGAGGATTAACCGCCAGATCCCACGAAGACAGAAGAAAGAAGACAGAAGACAGTAGAGAGAAGACAAAAGAGAGAAGACCGAAGAAAGAAGTGGATTGTAACGTTGCCTCCCGCGTTGGTCCTTCCCGCGGGAGACCGTTACGGTGACGACGCCGGCAGGCTGTTCCCTCACCACCCTCGCTGCTCCCCACACCCCCGCGTTGCCTCCACTCCATCTTCACATGTCTTTTTATTTTCTATTTTTGTATCATCCATCATCCATCTCTCGACCGTTTGGCTTGAGCAATCTCTACCCCAGCTTCCCCACCCCATTCTGGAAAACTCATTTTCCTGAGGAGTGGAGGCTGGAGTGGACCTGTTCTCACCTGACGGGGTGGAGACCCTCACACTATCTCTTACCTCTCCCCTACCTTGGACCGTCGAGCCTCCCTCACTCACGTTTTCTCGCACTAGGACACTGATGCCACCAACATGCCGCCCGACATACGTCTAAAATCCCTCAAAACTGATTGTCCCCCTCCTTCCACGTTCGAACTCCTGGCCATCGTCTTTAAGACCACTGAGATCC